>NC_082718.1:59459745-59759745 GCF_030144855.1 Hypanus sabinus | reverse complement strand
ATCCTCAACGACATTAACCCTCTTGGAAAGTACCACATTGACCTGGTCTTGAAACTAAAGGTAAAGTCTTGCTTGTAGATAAAAAAAGATGTTTGGCTTCTTTCTTTACATCTTGTACTTGTCAAAGGATAGCTGTTAAGATTTCCATTTACCAATGGCCTACATTCAATATATCTTGTAAAATCCCCATAGATTAAGGTAAATGCTTCTTTGAAGATTCCATTTTCTAAGACATTTGACTAAAGATTAAACATAAAAGGTGCAATGATCATGTTTTGAAAAAAACCCAGGAGTTTGTTCCATGAACCAGCAAAACTCAACTTCAGACCACCTCACAGAAACACATTCTGACCAAAATTATTGCTGGTCCATAATTACCCTCTAAAAGTTGGTGATACAAACTCTTCAGGCTTTTCCTTGAAAGACTGAAGCAATTGGGAAGGGATTGGGGTTTCAATGTTGGCCAGATCAAGCAAGGAAGATAGGTTTCCTGTCCTGCAGAGTATTTGCAAACTAGATAAGTTTTTCCATCAATGTAGTGTTTTTTTGTGATCTCCACTACAAAGACTTTTCCAAAGAATTAACTCAGTTTAAATTCCACAGTGACCAGTGGGATTTGAAGTTTTGTTTCTGGATTATTAGTACAATAATGTAACTGTGGTGCCACCACAACGTCCTTCAGTGCAGCAAGGGACAGGACCAGGTAGATGTTGAGACATTTTCACTAGCGGGAGAAACTTGAATGAGGGGACATAGGAGTTGGTCATTTGAAACATGTTTGCAGGAATTCCTTCTCTGGAATTCTCTGTCCCTAAAGTGGTGAAGACAAGATCATCAAATACACTTAAAGTGAAGGTAGACAAATCTTCGAAAGACCGGGGAACTGAAAGCCACAGGGAAGGGAACTGAAGCCTTGCGTAGATTAACCATAATCATATTGAATGGTGGGGCAGACCTCTGCTCCCATTTTCTTCTGCTGATCTTTAAGTGTAAAGCACATAGGCATCTTCTGTGATCACCACAAGAGTGATGAATTTTGGAGAAAATACATTGCCTTTAAATGTTGGACTGCTAAAGAAAAATCTTCAGTGCAAGAAACATCACCTACCATCCCCCTGTCACCAGAAACAGGCCATACGTGTTGTCACATCCCGCTGGTAAATTAACAAAATGTGTTTTTTTCGCTTCCCTCCACTGAAAATTTCCATGTGACAACAGCAGAGCAAGTTGCATTCCACACACACACACAAATGTTTACCCCAGTACAGGCCGCCTTGTTTGGCCTCCACCTCCGGTGCACTTGGACTCTGTCCTGGACTCACGGACATTGGGCTTTGACTTCCTTAGTAGACTCACAGAGATTTGCAGACCTGGATCCAGCCCACGGTCATCATGACATATCATAACTTACGCGAGAGACTGATAAAGAGGTCAGGCATTTAAGATAAAGGCATACCAAACCCTTGTCCTCAAAAGGCTCTGGAAATGGATACCTCTGAAGCAGTGATAGCTTGATTCTGTATAGCAAGGGGATGGACAGGAGTGCAGGTTTGAGGTTGTAGCCAGGGACAGTCATGAGCTTATTAACTGGCAGGGCTAACTCGTTCGCATGACGAGAACAGGAAACACAGACAGCAAGGAGATCCAGAAAAATCTTCAGGAACAGAGCTTAAGCAATAATGGGCTTTTTAGGACTGAGTTAGGGAGAAACAACTTCTCCCTAAGATAATGAACCTGTTGGATTCTGGCTTACAGGAGGCATAAGTAAAATATATTCAAGTAGTTCTTATGTCAAAATAAGTCTATGAAATGGGGAGAAAGTAGGAACAGGACTGAACAATGGGTCATCAAACAGGACCTTTTAACTTACTCTAAGATCAACCTAACCCTTCCCTCCTGCAAAACCTTCCATTTTTCTTTCATCCACTTACCTATCTAAGAGTTTCTATTAGTACCGCAGACCCCTCCTACCCCTCCACATCTTCACCTTGTCAGGTGCTCTTGGCCGGACCAACAAGAGTGAAAACCACAGCTCAGCTCATTCGTCTGTCAAAGGTGTCAAGAGGTTTACAGTTCCGTCAATGGTTGTGGAGGAACTCAGCGGCCCAGGCAGCATCTAGAGAGGTGGCTTCAACCTGACTCTTCTCTCTTTACGGATGCTGTCTGGCCTCTTGACTAGTTGTAGCATTCCCTCTTTTTTTAATAGTCTTAATAAAAGTGGACATTTGCTATTATTTCATGTTGTCTTAATTAAAATGCCTGTACATTTTCTCTTGTAAATCAGAACAATGCTTCTAAACTTCTACTCTCGATAATGGAAAGCAGACATGACAGTGAGAATGCTGAACGAATTCTGTACAACATGCGTCCAAAAGAACTGGTAAGAGCCTGCGGCATTATTCTGCAAGTAATACACAATACTGTCCAGCTGATGCTGGGCTTTCAACTAACGCACAGCACATTAGAGTGATAGAGTTACTTATACAACGTCAAAACAGGCCCTTCAGCATAACTTGTCTTTGCCAGACAAGATGCCTACCTGAGCTAGTGTCATTTGCCCGAATTTGGCCCACTTGCCTCTAATGTTTTCCATCCATTCACCTATCCAAATACCTACGAAATGCTACAGTTGAACCCCTTCCTCTAGCAGTTTGATCCACAGACCCTCCATCCTTTCTGTGAAAAAGTTGCTGCTCAGCTCACTATTAATTCTTTCCCCACTCACTTTAAACCCATTGCCCTTATTTTTTAGTCCCCCTACCTTGGGGAAAAGACTGTCAAAATTCACCTTATCTATGCCTTTATAAACCATAAAATCACCCCTCAGTCACCTATGCTTCAGGGAATAAAGTCCCAGCCTCTCCTTAGAATTCAAACCCTCCATCCCAGTAACATTGGAGTTAATCTTTTTTGCATCCCTTCCAGTTTATCCTTCCTAAATCTGGTCATTCAGAACTCTACATAGAACTCTAAGTGTGGCCTTGCCAATATCTTTGAGTGCTGTGACATGACATCCTAGCTCCTGTACTTAACATCCTGATCAATGAAGGCAAGCCTGCCAGATGCGCCCGTCACCACACTGTCTCCATTCAACCGAGACTTTTGTGTAACAATTTATGTAATGCATCCTTGTCACATAGCTACTGCAAAGCACATGCTCCAAAACTTGTCACATAGCTGCTGCAAACAATATATTCCAAAACTCGTCTTGCAAGGCTTTGCATTGTTCCCACCCTGTCAAACACGTTATTCCCTTTACTATAACCTTTATTGAATTAATATTGGTCTCTCAGCTTGCCCCAGTGTTGCAACGTGAAACTCATTCAAAGCACAAGATGTGGTACTTTGTATCTTCAAACACCTTCGAATATCAAGTAAATGGTAAACAGTGTGTTAAATCTTTCCTTTTTAAATTCCTTAAACCTGACTTCATTTATGTTTAATCAGTCTGCCAAACCATATATCTTGACAAAGAAAATGAAGAAATTTAGCCTAAGTTTCTGACTTCAGGAAGGAAGTAAATCTGTACTGGTGCAAAGTCTGTCAGATGCTGGGCATGAACAAAATATATTCCTGAAATGAATGAGGGACTCATGATTGTCCTATCTGTGGATCCCAGTGATGAGATAAATGGTTGAGGCCAATTATACTTCAGCCGAGCTCCTGAGGGTTTCTGCCCATGGGGGCAGTAAATCTGAGACCTATAGACCAGGTTAATTCTGTGGCATCTGTGATAAGCCCCATATTGTGGGTTGTGCTTATAGTTTTTACAGAATGCTGATCTCAGTGGCAGCCTTAGGTAGCAAACTGACGTTGTTGGTCTGTCTCGTCTCAATTGGGTAAACTTCCATCAGGAAGGAGGCTGCGAAGCAACCACACCAGGACCAAAACCAGTTACTTACCCCGAGCCACCTTGCTGATCCATAGCACCACTCATTAACACACCCCACCACCCCCTCCATACACCATGCATCACTCTCTGTATTTACAATCCCTCTATGTACATTGTGTTTATAAGATAGTTTTTAAATTTGTATTTATTGTGTTTTTTTGCTTATTGTGTTTTTCGATGCTGCATTGAATGCGGAGTAACAATCATGTCGTTCTCCTTTACAAATAACAAAAACATTTTGAATCTTGAAGATGGCCATGCATCCCACGTGCCATAGTCAGACCCTGAGGTCTGAATCCAGAACTACAGGCAGGAAAAGGTGAAATTGGCCAGAGCTCCCCTATTAATCTTGGCCTGTGACTGAAGCCATCACCCATTTTTTAATCTTCCCACAGCAGTTTAAGCATTTTTAATTTAATATAATTCAAATGAATAGCTCCTGTCACGATTCACCCTTCCAAGCTGAATATCTTTTCTTCCGAAGGTTGACGTGATAAAGAATGCCTACAGTCAAGGTGTGGAGGTTAACGATGATGAAATGTCAGATGATTATATCTCTCCAAAGGATGTTGGTCATAATATTTATATCTTGGCTCATCAGGTATGCTGATTTGCTTCAACTGTTACAGTGGGGGTGGGGTGGGGTCTGTTGCATTCCCTACAAAATTAGTCCACATGGTGACTTTCTCTATGTAGAAGCCGTAGCATCAACTTCAGATTTATACAAGTACATCGAAACTAACAGTAAAATGTGTTGTTTGCGTAAACAGCCAACACAACCTCAGGAAGTGCTGGGGGCAGCCTGCAAGTGTTGCACACATACCAGCACCAACATAGCATGCCCACAGAACTCGGCAGAACAACACAGAACGTAGCACAATGGAACACAATGAGCAGCAGAACAAACCCCTTTCCTCCCTCCTACCTATCCACAAGGATAGCCCTCCGACTCTAGGGCAGGCCTTCAGTCACCTGTGTGTACAGAGATCCCCCTGCACAGGGATTTAATTCAGTTCTGATGTAACCTATCACCTGTGTGTACAGAGATCCCCCTGCACAGGGATTTAATTCTGTTCTGATGTAACCTATCACCTGTCTGTACAGAGATCCCCCTGCACAGGGATTTAATTCTGTTCTGATGTAACCTATCACCTGTGTGTACAGAGATCCCCCTACACAGGGATTTAACGCTGTTTCTCTTCCAGCTATCACAGCATAACAAGCTACTGCAACAGAAGCTTAAACCTGGGTCGGACCCACAGGACGAGGGTAGTGAAGCTTTAATGTCTTACGCCAGTCGCACTGCACAGATTGAGGTAAAGAAATCAGCCTCTTTTACATCCCCCTCCATCAGTAACTCCCATCCTTTCAAGGTGGGCAGGAGTTTAGAGATCTGTAATTAGTGAGAAGTTGGACAAATGACAAAATAAATGCTTCATGTTAAGTTTTCATGATCTAGTGTGGTATTGTGCTGTGACGCGGCTGGCCGCTGTGAGACCGACGGTAGTTGTTGCTGCCTGGTTTGCTTTGTGGAGCTGCCCTGCCAGAGAGCCACAGCGCAGTGCCCAGGTAGGGTGTTGCCCCCGGAGCTTTACACAAATACGGTGATTTTTCAAGAGGGGAATGGAAAGCTGAGAAACCATGCTCAAAAAAATTGGAGGCCTCTTTCAGGAACGAAATATGAAAACTCTTCTGCATTTAGAGAATGTTTGAAATTTGAAAGTCCTTTTGTGAATGGCAGTTAGGCAAGTGGATAGTTCACTTAAATCAGAATCTAAATCAGGTTGCTTTTATTCATTTAGGCTGGTAATGGTCCATCAGGAAGAGGAGACGTCACATAACCTAAATGTTATAGAAAGTAATGGCATTTTTTATTTTTAAAAGGTCAATTTAGGGCACGTATTCAGCTTTGGCAAGGCTGTTCTTGGCTATTCTTATTTGCTTTAAGAATTATGTCCTTCTAGGACCAATGAAACGGTCAGAATCATTGGCGTTGGTCTAAATTGGCATGGGGCCAGACTGGGAGAACTATCCCTTGTAAGTGAACTGTGTGTCCTGCAGAAGAGTTTGCATTAACAGGGATTATCTTCCATCACCAGATCGTGCGCCACGACCGAACCATGGAGCAAATTGTCTTCCCCGTGCCGAGCATTTGTGGGTATCTCACACACGAGTCAAAATGGAAGGTGTTCAACACCACTGAGAGGGATGAACAGGGCAGCAAAGTGAACGATTTCTTCCAGCAAGCCGAGGATCTCTACAATGAAATGATCTGGCAAAAGAAGATCAAAAGTAAATGTTTTCATTTTAATCCTGGGGAGCTGCGCTAAATTTATAGAACATAGAACAGGTCTTTTGTCCTACAATGTTGTGCTCATATTTTTACCTACTCTAAGGTCAATCTAAATCCTTCCTCCTACATAGGCCTCCATTTTTCTATCATCCATGAGCCTATTTAAGAGTTTCTTAAATGTCCCTAATGTATCTGCCTCTACCTTCACTCCTGGCTAAGTGCTCCACACACTCTCCACTCTTTGTGTAAAAAAATTACCACTGACATCCCACCTTTAATATCCTCCAATCACCTTAAATTTATGCCCCCTCAGATGAATCATTTCCACCCTGGGAAAAGGTCTCTGGCTATCCACTCAGTCTTTGTCTCTTATCATCTTGTACACCTTTATCGTCACCTGTCACCCTGCTTTGCCCCAGAAGAAAAGCCCAAGCTCTCTCAAGCTATCCTCAAGAGGCATGCCCTCTATTCCAGGGAACATACTATTCAGTCTCCTCTACACTCTCTCCAAAGCTTCCACAAACTTCCTCTGAGGCAACAAGAACTGAACACAATATTCCAAGTGTGGTCTAACCAGGGTTTTATAGAGCTGCAACGTTACCTCATGGCTCTTGAACTCAATATCTCGACTAACGTAGGGCAACGGAACGTGCAACCCTATCAACTTGCACGTCAACTTTAAGGGATCTCTGGATGTAGATCTACTAACTGCTGGGAAGACATGTTGTCATTTACATTAACAACTACAGACAAGATTTTGTTATGCATGAATCTCCAATATTCTTTATGTTTAATTTTGGTTATCGACAAACAACAGTGATTCATGATGTCTTGCTTAAGGCTTTTGATAGTCATCAAGAAAACCAGAAAAGAAATTAGGACACATATCTTTCCATAGGAGTGGCTGGACAACTAGCATTGACAGATTAATGGTGTTGCTAGGTAACTGTATGAGAGAGGTAGCAATGGAAGGATAAGCTCATGAAGTAGGTAAGAGAGGAATTGAGAGGACCTCGTTTAGTAGCAGGAACCACTTTCCATGCATTCTATGTAATTCATGCAATGTTATGACAGCTTGGGACATTTGAGTTTTGAGTTCAAATCAGGCGCTATCTGTAAGGATAATTTTTCTCCCTGTGACCATGTGCGTTTCCTCCGGGTGCTCCAGATTCCTTCCATAGTTTAAAGATGTACTGGTCAGTATGCTAATTGGTCATCGTAAATTGTCCTGTGATTAGGATAGTGTTAAATCAGTGGGTTGCTGAGTGGTGCGGCTTGTTGGGCTGGAAGGGCCTGTCCACACTTTATCCGTAAATAAATGTAAATGAAACTCGGTCCCTGTAGCTTCAGCCCTGTCAGATGAGCACTGCCATGAAGCATTAATAACCATGATCTGTTTCCTTCTCAGATAATCCAGGCTTGTTTTGGTTCTCGAAAAACATGTCGCTCTGGGGAAATATTTCATTTAATTTTGCAGTATTTATCAACTTGGCTGTCGCACTTTTCTATCCATTTGGAGATGACGGTGATGAGGGTGAGTTAACACTATTTGCCTGAGGTCCACAGCGGGGAGCTAAAGCCGCTTCTTTTCATAATGCAGTGGATTCCGGTTAACTGGGCCTTCGCTTAAGTGTGGCAGTCATTTATTTGAGACAACTCTCAAAGAACAGAACTAATCAAGAGAATAATTGGGATTCCCTTGGTTTATTTTGGACACCGTGCCACTTGTGGCCATTATGGTTAGCGCTATGCTAGAGTTCCAGAGTTCAGAGTTCAATTCTGGTGGCATTCTGTAAGGCTTCTCTGTACATCCTCCCCGTGGAATACAAGGGATTTTCCAAGGTGCTCTGGCGTCCAAAGATGTACCGGGCAGGTTAATTGGTCATTGTAAGTTGATCCCTGATTAGGTTATGGTTAATTGGATCTGTGGGGTTGTCAGAGCAGCAAGGCCCAAAAGGCCAGAGGGCCTTCTCCAAACTGTATCACTAAGTCAGTAAGTAAGTAAACTGAGACCGAGGCTGTTGCCGAACGGTTCCTATCGAGTGTCAGTCACACACACTTGTGTAGCCATTAGACACTACACTGAGTTTAGAGTGAACAGTTGTCGTGAACTACATATACCTGTCTGGACACGCCCCCTGCTGACTGCTCCTGTGGCTCCTCCCACAGACCCCTGTATAAAGGCAATTGAGGTCTGAGCCCGGCCGCTCAGTCTCCAGGATGTAGTATGGTGGTCACTCACTGCTTGTTCCTTCTTCCAGTCAATAAAAGCCGATATCTCGCCTTTACATTTCAGAGTGAGTTATTGATGGTGCATCAACAGTTTTTAAATAGCATCAGTTGTGTGTATGTTTGTTTTCAAAAAGCAGTGATTTTTGCCACTGATAGCTGGTGAGAAATAAACAGCAAGACAACTTAGAATTGTCTTGCTCACTGTGGCTTCAAGCATTCAGGCTTGGAGATGCCAGTTTTGCTAGGAGTGAAAATGAAACAATTTCACTACTTGAACAAGTTAGGAAGTGTGAAGAATTTGAAGGAAACACAATCATGAAAATAAGATTTGGAGGATGCGATGATTGAAAAAATTGTGTGAAGGCAGTCTATTATCTGCGCTAGGTGTCTGCAATGATTTTGTTCATTTACAGTCAACCTAAAGAACACGGCAGCAAACACGAGATGAGTTCCTCTGTTGATAACTATTAGGAGCTAATATGCAGTTTTATAGTATTGGTGGTGCTCTAATTTGTTCTGTATTTCATTTAAATTCAGTACATAAATTGTTACTCAGTTAAACAGTAGTTTGACTTTAAAAAAAAACTTTTTTAACTATTTCCGTGAAACTTTGGACAGTTGGGCCAAAATGTACTGGTCTCTATGTGTCCCAGTTGACCGTAACCCATTGGCTGGACTTGTGTGTACAGGGCAGATTTTCCAAATCTGCAGATGATGAAAACCTTGGGAGACACAGTGAGCTCTGGGGAGATTAATGGTGGACTTCATGGGATGGACAAATAGGCAAGAAAGTATTTCATTGAGTTATAAATGAAGTGATTTTTAAAAACTCTGATTTATGATATACAATACATTGCATTAAACCATTCGCAGTGTTACTCACTGTGGTCATTAATTCCTGCTCGACCTCAGCGCGCAATGACCTCACTGTTCTTCCCCTCTTTACAGGTACCATTTCACCCCTGTTCTCGCTGCTGCTCTGGGTAGTGGTCATCGTTTGCACTGTCTTGCTTATCCTCATACCAAAACCTCATGGAATAAGACTATTTACTGTGTCAGTAATGTTCCGGTTTATATACACGATCGGGCTGGCACCAACGCTGATACTCTTGGGTGCTCTCAATGTAAGTATAAATACATTGTCGCAGAAATTACCTCAATGCAGTCAGAGGTTAATGAAAACAATTACTCCAACATAGCTCACAGAATCGTAGATGGTTACGGCACAGAGGGTGTCCATTATTCCCATTGCTTCATTGGAGGGTGATGCAGCCAGCTGTAATTGCCCTCCCTCTCCCACAGTCCTGTAAGTTCTTCCCTTTCACACACTTTTCCAGCTGCATTTAAATGCCAACAAGATACAAGATTAAAACTTACTTATCACATGTAATGTGTTGTTTGTGTTAATAACCAACATGTTTGAAAAGGAGAGATCTAAGGCCCAGAGACAGATCCTGTCCTGGGGCTGGGTTTCAGAACACGGGTGTGCTGAGGGCAGCCCACACATGTTGCCACACATTCTGGTGCCAGCATAGCACGCCCACAACACTCAGCAGAACCACACAACAACGCAGCATTACCAGAACAAGCCCTGCTCCTCCCTCCCACCGACACACATATGCAGTCCTCCAACCCCAGGACAGACCTCTAACCCTAGGGCAGGGTCTGCTCTTGGCCCCAGGTCTCTCTGTTCCTGCACCCCTTTTCAAATTGATCCCTCTGCTTTATGTTATTCCAGCTCCTTCTTCCTTGCTAAGCCCAAACATTTCTCAGCGATAAGTCTCACCCACTGCCTATCCTGCCACCCCATGCATCCGGTCTGTATCTCCTCAAGGTCCCTGAGGTGCACCAGTGTTAATTGTCAGCAAGGAAGACATGTTGCTTCCGATCTGGTCAGATTGTCCTCTGCCGGTAAGGAAGTTGAAAATCCATCGTTAAGGATCCTCACCATCCAGAACATGTCCTCTTCTCCTTGCTACCATCAGGGAGAAGACAAACAGTCAACTTTCTAGGAACAATTTCTTCCCCTCGGCCATCAAATTTCTAAATGGACCATGAACAGTACCTCACTTTTTGCACCACTTATTTTTATTCCTTATTTTAACTTGGAGTAATTCTTTATGTATCACACAGTACTGCTGCTGCAAAACAATAAATTCCACAACATATGTCAGTGATAAGAAATTTGATCCTGATTCTGCTTCTGATCCCAGCGCTGGCTCACGTGAAATTTCACTGTGTATTTCTCGCGGTCTGAAGAACACCCTGTCACTTTTACTCTTGGCTCCCTGTTGCCTTCTATCCTGATGACTATGATTACTCGCACTTTATTAATTGTCTGTTTTTAGTCCATATACACCTCTTCAATCATACAGGTAGCTCTGCTAGAACACACGTTTCTGTGATTCAAATTAAGAAACTCTATTAGTATTACATGAACTGAATTGGTTGTAACACAATTTCAGCACAAGAATTGAAAGAATTTCTCGTGTGCCCCCATAGTGAGCCTGAAAAACTCTTAAGAGTTACTTTGGAAACTGACAAGCAGAACAAAAGCTATCTTAGTAATCAGGACCAGTGTCTTCCTGAAACACAGGCTACCAGTTTTGCAGGCTCACTGTGGGGGCACAAGAGAAATTCTTTTGATACTTGTGCTATGATATTGTACTAAACTAAGTAACAAGCAGCCTTGCAGTGACAGTGTTAGCCCGAAACGTCAACTGCTTATTGCGACCCCCCTCCACCACCCCCGCGGATGCTGCCAGACCTGCTGAGTTCCTCCAGCATTTTGTTCAAGATTTCCAGCATCTGCAGAACCTCTTGTATTTATGAAACTGAAGTGACAAGGTAGTTTGCAGTAAACTACAAGTGGAAATTCCTTGCATTTACTGAAATCATATTCTCTTATTTTCTTTAGCTGTGCAATAAAATCGTGTTCTTGGTCAGTTTTGTTGGGAATCGTGGAACATTCACCCGTGGTTACAAAGCAGTGGTCATGGATGTAGAGTTTCTATATCACGTGCTCTACGTTGTTGTCTGCGTGTTGGGTCTCTTTGTTCATGAGTTTTTCTACAGTTTCCTGGTAAGTGATAATCTGACCCTCTGGATGGTTCTCATTTATGAAGTTCGCACAGACAGGAGGAGGCTATAAGTTTTTCCCTAAAGTGAGATCTGGTGTATTCTGGTGCCTGTATTCTGGATCACACCACAGCGGCAGAGCTGCTGTCTCACAACCCCAGAGACCTGAGTTCAATCCCGATCCCAGGTTCTGTCTGTGTGGAGTTTGCACACTCTCCCTGTGACTGGGTAGATTTTCCCCCAGACGCTTCAGGTTTCCTCTCACAACCTAAAGACACACAGGTCAGTGGCTAATTGGCACCCGGTGTAGGTGAGTGGTAGACCCTGGGGGAGTTGACAGGATTCCCAAGACGATAAGAGGCATAGATCAAGTGGATAGCGAGTGGCTTTTTTTCCCAGGGCAGAAGTGGCCAGGGGTCATAATTTTAAGGTGATGAGAGGAAAGTATAGTGGGGGAGGATTCAGAAGTAGTTTTTTACACAGAGATTGGTGGGTGTGTGGAACACCCTGCCAAGGCTGGTGGTAGAGGCAGATTCATCAGGGTCATTTAAGAAACACTTATATAGCCACACGGATGATGGAAAAAAGAAGAGCTATGTAAGAAGGAAGAGTGAAACTGATCTTTGTGTCAGTAAAGAGTTCAGCACAACATCGTGGCTGAGGGACCTATGGTGTGCCATAGTGTTCTCAGTTCCGTATTCTATGTACACACCATGGGGGGGGGGGCATTTTAAGGAAAAGAAGGTGGAAGGAGGGGAATGGGATCTGCAGAGACTCCTGTGGTTATGCACCTGCCAGTTTGTACTCCAGTACCTTCCCCACCTTCTAATTTTGGCTTCTTCCCCCTTACTTTCCAGCTTTGATGGAAAATCTCAGCCTGAAACGTTGACTGTTTATTCCTCTCTATAGATGCTGAGTTCCTCCAGCATTTAGTGTATATTGCTCTGGATTTCCAGCATCAGCAGAATCTTTTGTATTTATGTCTCTTCTTGGATGTACCTTATTCAGCAGACTTGTTAAGAGTTCTATCATGTTCTATCACTTGTTTGATAAAATCATTTAGTTTCCATTACTTCCATGTGTGTTCTTCTCATTATAATTAATTGAATAACTTCTTATTATTTTTCCCAGCTGTTTGACTTGATCCACAGGCAAGAAACATTGCTAAATGTAATACAAAGTGTCACACGCAATGGTCGATCCATCCTCCTGACAGCAGCACTGGCTCTCATCCTTGTCTACCTCTTCTCCATTGTGGGTTTCCTTTTTCTGCAAGATGACTTCATCGTGGAGGTTGACCGACTGATGAAGAACAAGACTTCTCTATCAGGTGACTCCACTTCTTTCCATGAATTGAGTGCATTGTCCTGTGAGATATTAAAGGATCCCTCCCAATAAAATACTGGTTAGCATTCACACCTTTAAGCCAAGGACAAATTAAAATGCAGTCTCACCCTGTGTTTGTTTTGTGCAGATCAACAGAACAGATACAGCTCATCTTGGAACAGTAAGGAGCAAGTGTGTCGAGAGAACTGTTCTCTTTTGCCTGTTGCACCTACAGGTTAGTAAACACACAACAGCAACACCCATTGCTTGCATAAGGACTTGGCTAGGCCTTTCATCTCCTTCAGGCTGCCTCTGCATTCAACAAAATCATGGCTGATTTCACCATTCCCTTTGGGTTTAACTTCCTAAAACCTTCAACAATGTTGTTGATGTACAGAAGGATCTTGAGGTTCGAGTTCATAGCTCCCTGAAAATAGCTGAACAAGTCAATAGGGTGGTAAATAAGGCATGCTAGCTTTTATTCACTGAGGCTTTGAGTTCAAGAATCAGAGAGTTACGTTGTGTGGCCATTTTATTAGGTACCTCAAACACCCAATCATGTGGCCACTGAGTATATATTTGTGGTCTTCTGCTGCTGTAACCCATCCACTTAAATATTCCATGTGTTCTATGTTCAGAGATGCTCTTTTACACACAACTGTTGCCTTCTTGTCAGCTTGTGCCAGCCTGGCCATTCTCCTCTCTCTGTCATTAACAAGCGAACTGTCGCTCACTGAATGATTTGTTTCTCGTACCATTCTATGTAAACTCCAGAGACTGTTGTGTGTGAAAATCGCAGGAGAACTGCAGTTTTTGAAATACTCAAAATACCCCATGTGGCATCAACAATCATTCCACGTTTACCCATTCTAATGCTTGATTTGAACAACTGAACCTCCTGACCATGTCTGCATGCTTTTGTGCATTGATTTGTTGCCACGTTATTGGCTGATTAGATATTCACAATAAAGAGCAGGTGTACAGTGGCCATTGAGTGTATGTTCCAGCTTTGTAAAACTCTAGTTAGGTTACATCTGGAGTATTGCATTGAGTTCTGGAAGCTTTGTTATAGGAAGGGTGTGATGGCTTTGAAGAGGTTTACCAGGATGTTGCATGGATTAGAGAGTGTGTGCTACAAGGACTGTGTGGACAAACTTAGATTGTTTGGCAAAGTCTGAGAAGAGACCTGACAGAAGTGTAAAATTTTATGAAAGGCATAGATAGAGTATGCAGCTGATACCTTTTCAGAACCAAGGCAGCATCCATCTTCATTATTTCAGCTAATTTGAGGAGAGGCTTGGTCAAGAAACTGAGGAAGCAAACTGGATATAGGGGAGTGTTCATAAGGAGAGGCATCTTGTGATGTCTTTTGGTCATGTCTAAGTCTTATTATATAACTGCTGTTACATTTTTGCTTTTTGAGGAAAGCAAGAAATATTGCTGTGTCCCACATCCTTTATGCTTGATCTCTCCCATCTACTAAATCTCTTTACTAACAAATGCACATGTGATATCATGAGCTGTAGGTTAGAGTTCCTCTTTGCATGAAAAAGTTTAACACAGATTTTCATGTGATTTTATCCAGAGGGGAAAATCATCACATACTCTTTAAGACATAATGAATTCCCAGGGAATGTCGACCTTCCAATGTCAGTCTGATACATTATCCCTGTCTCAGCAAAAAACAGCATCCGTGGAGAGGAATAAACAGTCACCGCATCAGGCTGAGACCCTGATGGAGGCTCTTGGCCCAAAACATCAATTATATACACCCCTCCATAGATGCTGCCTAATTTGCTCAGTTCCTCCAGCATGTTATGTATGTTGCTCCAAGTTTCCAGCACCTGCAAATTTGCTTCATTTTTTCGGTCTCTCTGCAATTATTGTTTGATTGGTTGAAGTTTTTTCCCAGAATTTCGTGATTTTGTTTGAGATTTCCATGATGCACAATATTTCCTGAAGGTGACAATACTCAGGATATGGGTGTTTCGAACAAGACCAACACCTAACACCTAACCCAGCTTCTTTTGAGAAGTTGGAAGTGAGCTTCCTCCATACTGTCTCCATTAGTAGTGAGTTCCTGGATTTAGATCCAACTGTTCCGAAGAGATGGGAATGCGTTTCCAAGCCTGGATGGTGCGAGACTTGAAATAGCCCTTGAAATGAAGATGTTTCCATGTACCCGGTGTCCTTCTGAATGCAGCAACCATGGGCTTAGGTGATACTGGCAGTAAAAGATTAGCATGGCTTTGTTTGTGTGTTACACATACTTTGGAACATTGAAACATGCAGTGAAATGTATCAGCAAAACCTCACCCATGAGTAGATAACAGCGCTGGTGGGTGGTAGTGCCATGGAGATACAGAATCACACAGCAGAGAGACAGACCCTTCAGCCCAACTTGTCCGTGCCGACCAAAATGCAAGCTAAGCTATCTCCCTGGCCACATATCTCTAAATCTTTCTGATCCACGTACCTGTCCAACTCCCTGTGAAAGGAGTAGATTTGTGACAAAAAAATCACCAAATAAGCTGGTTTATTGACTTTTGTAGAAGGATCTAAATACACTGCTTATATTAAAGGTCGCACTAATCCAACAAAGATCTCAAAGTTCTGATAACAGATGTTTGTGTCTGAAAGTGGAATTTATTTGTCAGTTAGGGATTTATCTGCTGTGTGAGTGTAAAGAGCAACCCAGAGGATTCATGTTGGACCTCCCATGATGAATGAGGACTGTGTTGTCTAGACTTCAGCGAGTGCTTTTGCAGATGTTGCAGGTGGCGGGGGTAGGGGGTTGGGGGTTGTGGTACATGAGGCCAATGGTTGCAGAATCAGGGTTACTATCACTGAGATAAATGTTGATTTGTGGAAGCAGTGTAGTGCAAAACTTTAAAAAATTACAATGTTACAAAAAAATAAAATAAATTGTGCAAGTCATGAATGATGAGCTTACATTCATAATCTGTTCATGAATCTGATAGCAGAGGGGAAGAAGCTGTTCCTAAAACCTCCCGCATCTCCTCCTTGATGGTGTTGATGAGAAAACATAACGCTGATCGTTATTATTGGGCATCCATCTTAATGATGGATGTCATCTTCTTGAGACACCGCCTTTTGAAGATGCCATCGATGAGGTGGAGGGTCGTGCCTGTGATTGAACTGGCTGACTGTACAACCCTCTGCGGTCTCCTTCGATCCTGCGCATTGGAGTCACCGTACCAGACAGTGATGCGACTGGTCAGAATACTCTCTCTGCATATTTGCAAGTCTTTGGTGACATACTCAAACTACTAATGAAGTACAGCCACTCAGGTGCCTTCTTAATGATTACCCCAATCTGTAGGGCCCAGGATGTTGACACCCAGGAACCTGAAGCTGCTCCACCACTGACCCTCAAAAATGACTGGTGTGTGTTCTGATTTCCCCTTCCTGAAATCCACAATCAATTGCTTGCTCGTGCTGACATTGAGTGCAAATTTGCTTTTGCGATACCACTCCTCTAGCCACTCCTCACTCCTGAACGCCTCCTCGTCACTATCTGAGAATCTGCCAACCACAGTTGTGTCATTGGCATCTCACGCAGACAGCTTGATGCATGTGGTCTTGTCAGGATTACAGAAGGTCTTGCTATCACACGGCTACACTTTACAGGGTAAGTGTTGTCTCTTGGGAGTTAGAATAACCAAACTCCTAAAAGAATCCTAATCCATTCATTGGATTTGGGATCATTCTTAAATTCCTTATCCCAACCTCGTGCATAAACCAGGCCAGTGATCAGCTCTCTACCCCTCCAACTGAAATTAAAGCTCTCCTCAGCCTTTCACTTCATATCTACATTTATTGTTGGAGTTACACTTCTGGTAGACAAGTATTGACGTTGTGCAATTGGGTCAATCACCCTCTTTACATGCCACTTTCATTACTGCTTAGCAGTCACTGTGAATAACGCAGTCACCGCGTAACCGAGGGGCTGCTCACCATTGCTCGCTTAGGAACTCATTTGTTAGAGTTTGCTGAGGATGCACTCGTTCAGGTTTGATCACCCTGTTATAGGAGACAGTGCAGAAAATATTTACCAAAATGTTGCCAGGACTGGGTTATAGGGAGAGTCTGGACAGGCTAGGATACCATTGCCTGGAGTGTAGGAGTTGGAGAAGTAAGTTTATAGAGGGGTATATGGCGTGGACATGGTGGATGCACTCAGTCTTTTCCCCAGAGTTGGGGAATCAAAAACTGGAGGGCAGGAGGGGTGTGACTCAATCGGAACCAGAGAGGCAACTACCTCACACAGAACGTGGCATCTCTGAAACAAACTGCTAGAGGAAGCAATCCAGGCAGGTATAACCACAACATTTAGAAAGTATTTGAACAAACAGGAGAAGTTTGGAGAGAATTGATCAAACATTGGCAAAAGGGATGATCTCAAATGGGCATTTTGGTCAGCATAGACAAAATGGGCTGAAGGGCCTTTTTCTGTGCTGTATGATTCTCTGAGTACAGAGAAGATTCTCTGCACAGAGAAAATGTACGGGGATGTGGCCAGGATTTGAGGACCTGAGTTACAGGGAAACGTTGAATGGGTTAGGACTTTATTCCCTGGAGCACAGGAGAATTAAAGGAGACTTGATAGAGGTAAAAAAAAATCATGAAGAGTTAGAGTAAATGCAAATAGGCTTTTTCCACCGAGGTTGAGTGAGACTACAACTAGGGGTCATGGTTAAGGGTGACAAGTGAAGTAACTGAAGGGAAATTTCTTCACTGAGTGTGAGATGAGCTACCAGTGGAATTGATGAATATAGGTTTGATTGCAACATTCAAGAGAAGATTGGAATGGGAAGGGTATAGAGATCTTTAGTCCAGGTGTTGGTTGAGGGACAAGGCCGAATAACAGTTCTGCACAGACTAGATAGGCCTACTTTTGTTCTGCAGTACTCTATGACTGTATGAATGGCTGAAGCTAATAACTGGGGCCTAAGGAAGATGGCTACAGGATTTCATCTGGAAAATCTTTAAAATGCACCTGCAAGTAAAGAAATATTTTTGTTTTCCTACAGAGGACCAAGATGATACCATGCTAGAACAAACCTGTGACACGCTGCTAAGGTGCATCGTTACAGTATTAAACCAGGGGTTGCGGAATGGAGGTGGCGTGGGTGACGTCTTGAGGAAGCCTTCAAAGAACGTAAGTGTTCGTATAGATATCGCATACAATGTCTGCTTGCACTGCCCTTGCCTGAGCTGGATATGTTTGGAGGGTGGGGAGCTCTGGGTAATGAAAGACATTGGCTGGGCTGTTCAAGATGTGCTGTTGCTGAAACAAAGTGTGGTAACAAGCTGGGATAATCACCTGTGTTGGTCACTCTTGCCTTTCCACAGACTAGAACCTCATCAAGGTCTGCTATAATTAAACCATTTATCCCTCAGAGACTATCTTCCTTTTATATTGATACCCCTCTCATCAATCCAACCCTTCCTCTTTAGCAAATTTTCCAAGATCCAAAAGGCTTCTCACCCAGACTCTGCATTGTCCTCAATGGACATCCAACCCTCTGGTTTCTGCTCTACCTATTTTCAGACTAAGGTCCATATTTTTGCCTCTATTGCATTTTTCATTGCAGTTTTAGCTTTCTTTACTTTTGCTTATATGTTTTTATACTCAGCGGTTGGTGTGTAGACTCTTAGTTACTTGCAGTGTACTTGGTTCTATAGTTATAGTTTCTCTGTCTCCAAAGCTAATGTGTGATTCAGTCAGTATCTGGTCTACAGTATAAAAGCAAACAGTTTACTGATGTTCCCTTGTTAAAGTCGGTTAATTGTAGCCAGTCACTGGTACAGCCAGCTACAGTTCCTTTGTTCTCTGTCTTGTTTGCTGGTGCAGGCTGACCCTGTCTGACCTGTCCTATTCAAGATTGCTTATTGTCATTTCCAGTACACAAGTGTGAAGGGAAATTAAATAATTGTTACTCAGCATTCGAGGCAGCATATAAAAAACACACTAAGATAAATAACACGTTAATAAACAAAAACCACAATAAATGTAAATGCATAAGATGGCTTACATGAGAAAATCTGCAGACGCTGGAAATCTGAGCAACACACATAGAACACTGGAGGAACTCAGCAGGCCAGGCAGCGTCCATGGAAAAGAGTAAACCGTCAATGTTTTGGGCTGAGACCCTTCATCAGGACTGGAGAAGAAAAGATGAGAAGTCACAGAAGAAGGTGGGGGTGGGAGAGGTAATAGGTGATAGGTGAGAGGGGAGGGGTGAAGTAAGGAGATGGGAAGTTGATGGATGAAAGTGAAACAGGGTTGGAGAAGGGGGAATCTGATAGGAGAGGACAGAAGGCCATGGAAGAAGGGAAGGGAGCAGGAGCAACAGAGGGAGGTGATGGATAGGTAGGGAGATAAAATGACGAAGGAGAAGGTGGTGGGGAAAGGTGAAGGGAAGTGGGTCGTTGCCAGCAGTTTGAGAGATTGATGCTCACGCACACCGGGAGCACTGGATACACAACAGATTCACAAGTGAAGTGTCACCCTAGCTGGAAGGACTGTTTGAATCCTGAGTGGTAGTGTAGGGGCAGATGTGGCACTTGTTCACCTTGCAAGGATAATTACCTGCTGGGAGGGAGATCTGTGGGGAGGGACAAATGGACGAGAGAGTTGCATAGGGAGCAATCAGACCTAAGATGACTTGTATACTTCAAATGATTGCACTTCCATCAAGTGATGCTCTGTACAGGGGCGTCTGTACACAAGCTGACTCTGTCAGGAAATGATAAAGTATTGGTGGGGTTGGTTAGTGAGTCGAGGTGTTGATCAGACCTACTGTTTGGGGTAATAACTGTTTTTTGAGTGGTGGTCCTAGTATGGAATCTATGTCACCTCTTCCCTGATGGGAGTAGGATAAACAGTCCATGAGCAGGACGGGTGGGATCCTTCATGATACTACTGGCCTTTTCCTAGAACCTCTCTGTACTTATGCCTTGATGGTGGGTAGACTGGTGCCAATGACACATTGGGCAGTTTTGACCACCCATTGTTGAGCTTTCCTGTCTGTTGCAGTGCAGTTTCCACACCACACAGTGATGCAGTCTGCCGGGATATTCTCCACTGCTCATACAATAGAACAGATAAAACCATAAGATTTGTACCTCATTCCTGACTTCTGAGCTATCTTTGGGACAACTTTATCTCCAGATCTAACATCCCTGTGCATTCATTTCTCTGATCACTGGCCCCATCTCGTAACACATTGCTCAGTCTATCCTGATCTCTGAAGTAATCCAGACCACAAGGAGGGCAATTTCTTTGCTTCCTCACCCCAGAACAAAGAAGGATGCATGGGGGAAATCACAGGGTTATGGCGACCCATAAGCTTCACGTTCCCATTCAGATATGTCCGTACATGGCCTCCTCTACTGCCATGATGAGACAAACTCAGGTTGGAGGAGCAACACCCCGTATACCATCTGGGTAGTCTCCAACCCCTTGGTATGAACATCGAATTCTCCAACTTCCAGTAATTCCCTCCTTCTCCCTTCCCCCATCCCACTTTCACTCTGCCTCCTGCTCCAGCTGCCTATCACCTCTCTCATGATTCTGCCTTCTTCTACTACCCATAGTGCTTTCCCCTTTCATTCCTTCTTCACCTCTCCAGCCTATCCCCTCCCTGCTTCCCCTCCCCCACCCCTTGATTGGTTTTTCACCTGGCACCTTCCACTCTCCCCCCACCTTCTTTATAGGGCCCCTGACCCCTCCTTCTTCAGTCCTGACAAAGGGTCTCGGCCCGAAACGTTGACTGCTCATTTCAACAGATGCTGCCCGACCTGCTGAGTTAATCCTGCTTTTGTATGTGTTGACAGGATTATGGGGGAAGTGTAAGGAAATGGAGGCAAGTTGCCTTTGAATGACAAGCTCAAAGAGCGAGAATGCCTCCAGGTTCTCATGGAAATGCTCTGCAGAGGTAAAAGGGGAGAGAGGGAGCTGTGTTAACCACATGGCTTTGGCCCTCTAACATGGAGCATGTACATATCTACATCACAGGTGATATGGCTCAACTTCCAGCTGAGCATGTTGCAGTCTTCGGGACTTGATGATGAATTCTATAACTTAAGGTAACTTGGTTCACTCATAGAAACATAGAAAATAGGTGCAGGAGTAGGCCATTCAGCCCTTCGAGCCTGCACTGCCATTCAGTATGATCATGGCTGATCATCCAACTCAGAACCCTGTACCTGCTTTCTCTCCATACCCCCCGATCCCTTTAGCCACAAGGGCCATATCTACCTCCCTCTTAAATATAGCCAATGAACCAGCCTCAACTGTTTCCTGTGGCAGAGAATTCCACAGATTCACCACTCTCTGTGTGAAGAAGTTTTTCCTCATCTCGGTCCTAAAAGGCTTCCCCTTTATCCTTAAACTGTGACCCCTCATTCTGGACTTCCCCAACATCGGAAACAATCTTCCTGCATCTAGCCTGTCCAATCCCTTTAGAATTTTATACATTTCAATAAGATCCCCCCTCAATCTTCTAAATTCCAGTGAGTATAAGCCGAGTCGATCCAGTCTTCCTTCATATGAAAATTCTGCCATCCCAGGAATCAATCTGGTGAACCTTCTTTGTACTCCCTCTATGGCAAGAATGTCTTTCCTCAGATTAGGGGACCAAAACTGCATTCAATACTCCAGCTGTGGTCTCACCAAAGCCTTGTACAACTGCAGTAGAACCTCCCTGCTCCTGTACTCAAATCTTCTTGCTATGAATGCCAACATACCTTTTGCCTTTTTCACCACCTGCTGTACCTGCATGCCCACCTTTAATGACTGGTGTACAATGACACCCAGGTCTCATTGCACCACCCCTTTTCCTAATTGGCCAGCATTCAGATAATAATCTGTTTTCCTGTTCGTGCAACCAAAGTGGATAACCCCACATTTATCCACATTAAATTGCATCTGCCATGAATTTGCCCACTCACCTAACTTATCCAAGTCACCCTGCATCATCTTAGCATCCTCCTCACAGCTAACACCGCCGCCCAGCTTCGTGTCATCCACAAACTTGGAGATGCTGTGTTTAATTCCCTCGTCTATATCATTAATATATATTGTAAACAACTTGTCCCTCCCCAATCTCCTGGTTCTTGCCCTTACATCTCCTCCCTTCAGGGCCCCAAGCTGTCCCTCCAGTTGAAGGGACACTTCACCCGTGAGTCTGTCGGGGTCATCTACTGTTTCTGGTGCTCCTTTACATCAGTGAGACCTGACGTAGATTGGGGGACTGCTTCGTTAACCACCTAAACCCTTTCTGTATCTATGTCGTTGATGGTGGGTAGGCTGGTGCCAGTGACATATTGGGCAGTTTTGACTACCCATTATAGAGCCTTCTTGTCTGCTGCAATACAGTTTCCACACCACGCAGTGATACAGCCTGCTGGGATTTGCCGCAAAAGCTGGGCTTTCTCAGTGGCTAACCACTTTAATTCTACTTCCCATTCCCAGTCCAACACATAAGTCCATGCCCTCCTCTACTGCCAGGTTGAAGTCACTCTCAGGGTGAAGGAGAAGCACTTCATATTCTGTCTGGGTAGCTTCCAACCTAACAGCATGCAAATCAATTTCTCCAATTTCCACAGATGTTTTCCCCCTCTCTATTCTCTCTTTTACCAGTCCCCATTCTGGCTCCCCTCTTAACCTTTCTCTTCTCTTCACTTGCTCATCAGCTCCACCTTGTGGCCCTCCTCCTTCCCTTTCGCCCACGGTCCACTCTCCTCTCCTCTCAGATTCCTTCGTCTTCAGCTCTTCACCTCTTCCACCTATCACTTCCCAGCTTCTCACTTCATCGTCTCCTACCCATTCATTAACCTTCATCCTCACCCAGTTTCTCCTATGACTGGCCAGCTTGTACTCCCTCCCCTCCCCACGATTTCTTATTCTAGCTTCCTCCCCCTGCCTTTCCAATTCTGATGAAGGGTCTTGGCCTGAAACATTGTCTCCACATATGCTGCCTGACCTGAGTTCCTCCAGCATTTAGTGTGTTGCTTAGGTACCTTGATTTCTATCTGTATTAGTCATATTAGTTACAGTACATCATATTGTCTGTGATATTAGTTCAGCTGTTTTGTTTATTTTCTCTCCGGGAGTGGAGGACGTTCCATGTCTGACCTGCCGGGCATATCCTCCTGCTCCGCATTTCACCATTCCTACATTTTGTTGCTGTGTTCTCATCTTCCAACTGCTCCCCTTCACTCATTGACCAAGTAACCTTGTTTACAGCTTATCCCCATGGTTACGCCATCATAACATCCTCCATTCCCACCAGAACAAGTTTTCCTTTCTCTCCTTCCCAGTCCTGACGAGAAGTCCTTGACCAGAAAAGTTTTCACTTTTTCGCTTCTCACCAATGAGGCCTGACCATTGTGTATTTCCAGCATTTTCCACTTTTTTACTTCAACACAAACCAGTGTAGGGTGAAGAATATCTTCAACACTTCACATTTAGGGAAACAATGACCTTGATGTTAGATCTACTAGTTGTTGGGTTCGGCAAGGAATAACACTTCTCTTCTGGCAGTCTCCAGTTTCTGAATTGTCCTGAAGTTCAGTATAGGGAGTTATAAAGACTATCAGCTATAAGGACTTTATTCCTTGGAAAGTAGTAAACTGAGGGGTGTTCTAATAGAAGTGTATAAAATCACGAGGAATATATATATATATATATATATATATATATATACACACACACACAGTCTTTTCTCCAGGGATGGAGCACTCAAAAATAGAGTGCATGGGTTTAAAATGAGAGGTGGAAGATTTCAAAGAGACTTAAGGGGCAACTTCTTGCAGAGGGTGGTAGGTGACAAACAACAGACCCAGCACCGATTCCTGCAGCACACCACTAGACACAGGCCTCCACCACTCTCTGGTTTCTCTCTCGAAGCTATTGTGGGAATCTAATTCACTACCTCATCCTGAGTTCCAGTTGTCTGAATCTTCTTGACCAACCTCCCATACAGAACCTTGCCAAAGGCCTTGCTAAAGTCCAGGTAGAATGCAAACACTGCCTTCTCTGTATCAACTTTCCTGATAACCTCCTCAAAAAACTCTGTAAGATTGGTTAGACACAACCTAATAAGTAATTTAGTAAATTTAATTATATACATTTAATAAACAACCAGATAGAAGGAGGTTAGAGGGATATGGGCCAAATGCTGACAAATGGAACTAGCTTGGCGGCCATCATTGCCACCATGGATGAGTTGGGCTAAAGGGCATCTTCCACGTTGCAAGACTCTGTCTCTAATGTTTCTCACTGTGGACTAACATTTGAGTCTTTCAATCTTTTGAGCAGTTATATCTGCTGCAGAATACCGGACACATTAAGTTAAAAGATGCAACATTATGTTCTGCCTGATACTACAAGGTTGAAATAATAAATTTACAAATTAGATGTATAAGCCACCAGGGGCAAGGAATCTCTCTGCTCCTCGGTGGAATGTTTACTGAACACAGCCTGCATAACGTAACATTCAATTAGCATTAGATCTGTGGAGCAGCATTTAATATCGACAGGTCACACCTGATGGGATTCAGGATATCACATGCAGAACATTGGAACAGGCAGACACATGGTGGGCACAAGGGATCTGGCAGATGTTGGAAATCAAAAGCGACACACACACGCAGACACACACACACACACACACACACACACACACACACACACACACACACACACACACACACACACACTCACTCACACACACGCAGACACACACACGCACACACACACTCACTCACTCACTCACTCACTCACACACACACTCACTCACTCACTCACTCACTCACACACACACACACACACTCACACACACACACTCACACTCACTCACACACACACATACTCACTCACACTCACTCACACACACACACACACTCACACACACACACAAACACACGCACACACACGCACACACACTCACTCACACTCACACACACACTCACTCACACACACACACACACACACACTCACTCACTCACTCACTCACTCTCACTCACTCACTCACTCACTCACTCACTCACTCACTCACTCACACTCACACACACACACACACACACACACCAAGTCAGGCAATATCTATGGAGGGGAATAACAGTCGATGCTTCGGATCGAGACCCTTTATCAGGACACGTGGTAGATGAGCTTCCTGCAGAGCAATGTGAACTTTGAAAGAGCTAGTGTGAAAATCAGCTAAATGCAGCAATAATCTAATTTTGAAAATTACGGGGAACAGAGAGATTCTGGTGTCCAGACACAAGTAGCTCAGCTAGCATTATTTGGTGGTTGAAGTAAACCTTGGGAGTTAATAAGTTTATAAACAGAGTAAAGAGCCAAGAACAGAACGAGTATTTTGCAGATCGCTGGTCAGACCTTGGCTACTATGTTCTGTGGGCACCATTTCATCTCTCTTCAGGAAAGAAGGATATCCATGAAGTGGTGCAGAGAACGTTTACCAAGGAGATGACAACAGGAACAGGTTAAGGGGTTGGACATCCTGTGGAGTGATGCCATTTCACCTTCCAGAAGTCAGAAGTGTGTTTGAATGCTCTCCAATTAACACTGTCCTCTCCAAAGGTTTCATCCCACCCAGGGCAAGGCACCCTACCTACCAGCTTACACAGTCCTTCCCTCCAACACCAGTGCAGTGTTGTTACAGTCTGCACCATCTACAAGATGCCCTGCTGTTACTTGCAAAGGATTTTCCAACAAACCCACCATCTCTACCAGAAAGCAGGTCAAGGGCTGCAAGTCCATGGTCCCACCACCACCTGCAGGTTCCCCTCCAAGTCACACACCGTCCCGACCCAGAAATGTTTTGCCAGTCCAGTTACTAATTCATTAACCAATGATAATCTCTGCTCAAAATTACCCTGACACATGAGAGTATTTTTTTTTAGAAGATTATCACCAATTTCGGGCACATACTCTCAAAAAGGTTCGCCAGCCCTGGACTACTGTGGTTCAAGAAGATGGCTTACCATCACCATCTCAAGGGCAGTCAGGGATGGACAATAAATGTTGATTTCACCAGTAATGACCATATCCCCCCACCAAGAAAACCCAGCTGAAATTTTGCTTAGAATTGTCAGTGTTGGAAGCTGATTCCATAAAAATGTAAAAGGATATCGGACAGATACCTGTATTTAGTGGCTTACAGAGAAGTGGTACGTGAGGATAGGCACAAACTGCTGTCTTATCTCATGAATGTGGTTCGAAGGTTGTCCCACCCATCTCTAGTGAACTGATTGGTTGCATCTGAAGTAGTTGAGTATGTTGGGGAGCTGTTACAGAAGGTGTAGATCAGCCATGGTCATATTGAATGGTGAGGCTTGAGTGGCCTGCTGTGCTGTCTTTGCTCCCAGTTCTTTGTGTCCTTCTGTTCTAACATGCTAAAATGACAAATAATCCGCAATTTATCAATGAAGTGATTGTCATACAACCTCTGAAAGAGCATTAAGAGTTATTTACATTGGGTAGGACTGGAGTTATGTGTGTGTCGGATTGTTTACGATACATTGAGCTTTTTTTGACAACTTAGTAGTTCTCAGGTTCATTTTATTCCTCCAGTTTTTTGGGTGGGAGTAATGAACTTGATTTTACTCTGTTAGGTTTGGTTCTGTTGATGCTTCTATCAGTTTCACTTCCACTGTGCACCCACACCTCACTTTTCTGCTATCGTTTGCTGATGAGCTTTGAGCTGTACAACAAACTAACCTGGAATCTTGGCCTTTGCTTTTCTGTATTCACCGCATTTGTTTTTATTTAGTCAAGTGAAGTGGGCTTTGCAGACTGAGCTAGAATTTAATTGCCCATCCTTAGGTGCCCTTGAGAAAGTGACGGTGAACTATCTTCATGAACCGCTGTGGTCAGTGAGGTGTGTTATTAGGGAAAGGGTTCCAGGACTCAGAGACGGTGAAGGAATAATGATATATTTCCAAGTTGTGACAGTGTGTGGGTTGGGGGAACCACTTCCAGATGTTGTTCTTGTGATCCTGTTGCCCTTGTCCTTCCAGCTGGTGGCTTTGGAAGGTACCGTCAAAGGGATCATGGTGGATCATTGCATTGCACCCTGTATTTGGTACAAACTGCTGCTGCTGTGTGTCAGCGGTGGTTATGGATGGGCTGTCTAACAAGTCATCTGCTCTGTCCCGAATGGTATCAAGCGTCATGTATATTACATGAGACAATTTTATTTATTTATTGACATACAGTGTATTATATTGTATATATAGTTTATGGACAAATAGAGTAGGCCCCTCTGGCCGCCCAGCAATCCCCAATTTAATCCTAGCCTGATCACAGGACGATTTACAATGACTGATTAATCTACCAACTGGTACATTAACAGACTGTGAAGCAAACCAGAGCATCCGGCAGAAATCCTGGCAGTCACAAGGTGAATGTACAGACTCCTCTTGGCTAGCAACGGGAATTGAACCCGGGTTGCTGGTACTGTAAAGTGTTGTGCTAACCACTATGCCACCCCTTGACTATCTTCCTCAGCTTCCCTGTTAATGAATAAAAGAATAACTTGATCATTTCCTCCATCCATTGTAGATTTCTACATGGATCCAAAACAGGAAGAAAGTGGTTCCCTTTTGTTAGGGCTTATGACCCCATTATGCTGATGAAGATTAACTTTCTCATTTCAGGAACCTTTGTTTTTTGCACGTGTCGTCTATGATCTGCTGTTCTTCTTCATTGTCATCATCATCGTCCTGAACCTAATCTTTGGGGTCATCATTGACACATTTGCCGATCTGAGAAGTGAGAAACAGAAGAAGGAGGAGATCCTGAAAACGACTTGCTTTATCTGTGGTACGTTGAGCTTGAGTGTTGTGAAGCTCTGCTGTCGATCCAGTATTCTGTTGCTTGAGGCTCCAACATTAGCTGCTGCCTTGGGTTCAAGTGTCCTTCCAGAGTACAGAAGGTGTGCTATAGCGTTAGAGAAACAAATGCAATCTGGAGTACATTTGTCCTTGGGTAGCTATAAATATGCCCTGCGTTATCGAACATCTGGAACTCCCTCCCTGGGGGAACGCCTGGAACTCCCACCTAGTGGGGGGAGAAGAATGTCGAACTCTTCCTTCTCCCAATGAGGGAGACGTCTGGAATTCCCAGCTAAGGGGGTTGGGAAGAAAGACTAGAACTCCCTTCTGTAGGGAGCTCCCTGTCGGAGGGAGATATCTGAACTCCTGCCTGTGGGGTGGGGGGGGGAAATGGCTGGAACGCCCTCTTGTGGGGATTCAGCTTGAGCTCCCTTTTACAGAGTTTTCTGGGCCACGAGATGGAGGCATAGCAGGTAGAAGGAGTTAAGCCAAGGTCAGTTCAAACTGGACAACCAATAGGCTTGAAGATTACAGAGGCCTCCCCCACCACATCCCTCCTTCACCATGTGTCCTCGGTTGCCAATGCAGAGTGTCATGGAGAGATGATTGGTGCAGAAGTGGACTTCTCCATTCATTCTCTCTATACCAATGCCAAACTGAAATGAGTATACTGTATATTGAATGATCTTCTTTAATCTCCTTCTCCAGGTTCTCTTTATTCTGACTTTCACGAAGGATAGAACACATTTTTAGCACAGTGACGTAATTTAATTAAGCGAGGTTACAGTGTTAAGCACATGCAGTAAAATAACTGTATCAAAATGGATTCAAAATATAATTAGGTCAATGAGATGTTTGTTAGTGTATGCGGAGAGCTTCATTGCCATCGGCAGCTTGGAAACGGTGGACAGTGCAGTGAGGCTTCTTTGGGGTCTGGCATTGGACTGCACACAATGATCTCACATCAAAAGCATTCACCCACTGTGCTTTGAGCTTCGGTAACGCTAAACATGCAAGTTCCTGTTTATCAAGCATGCCAGGGATGAAGTGAGGCTATTAAACTGCTTCATTGTAAAAAGCAAGGAAGCTTTGAGTCCTGTGGATTTGGTTGCTGGACCCAGCGGCTGCTGTGTGGGTGATGTGGGGGGAATTCAGACGTGCAACGGACAGTCTGCGAAGTCTGGCAGCAGGATTAAAAGGTCTTATTCTGACTCCCCCCCACCCCCCCCCCCACCTTTCTATCCAGTCCTGATGAAGGGTCTTAGCCCAAAATATCAACTTTTTATTTCCCTCCACGGATGCTGCCTGACCTCCAGCAATTTGTGTGTGTTACTTTGGATTTCCAGCATCTGCAGAATCTCTTGTGTTTTGGGTTACAAGATCACCCTGAAGTGTCCATTCCCCCCACCCAGATATGTCCTTTGATGTAAGGTGAAGGCAGCAATAACAAAGGGAATGCTGGTTTTGCAGCTCTGTAGCTTTCTGCTGGGTACTGGTACATAGGCTTACCACATTGGTACATCCAGAGTCACCAGCCAAGGAGGGTACACAACTGACAGAGTGGTCAGGGTGCAGCTTCCTTTAGAGACAGCTCTGTGTACTGTGGCAACTGGTGATTGAAAATATTGGTGGCCTACAGACCCATTGCACACAGATCTACCCCAATGGGCTGCTACAGGTCTGCAGCCCACCCAACGCCCGTAGAGTACCACACGCGTTACTATCCTTTGACCTGAAGAAAGGTCCCAGGTTTTTGTTGGAGCCAAAGGAAAATAACACATGGGCTATTTTGCTCTGTCTGGTTATCTTAAAACACATGGTCAGTTCTGGTTTCCTGCTTCAACACCATTTTACAGACATTCAGGGAAAGGATGATCACGCGGAGAAGTTTGTGTCGAGTTGTGTGTGCTGTGTGTTGTGTCATGTCAAGCATGCTGTGACCTGTCACATGTTGTGATCCCCTCGGTATCACATGGTTAGAGGACTGTTTATGTCCGGGGGGGGGGGGGGTGTGAGAGAGAGTGTGTGTGTGTGTGTTTTATGGGGCTTGTTTTGCTGTTGTTGCTTTGTCACTTGGGGGTGTGTTCTGTTTTGTTGGGTCCTGTGTTGTTCTGTCACGGTAAGTGTGTTGTGTTGATGCTGGAATGCAGGGCAACACTTGCCGGCTGCCCCCAGCACATACTTGAATGTGCAGGTTGTCAATGCAAACAGTCACTGCATGTTTCAATGTACATGAGATATAGAAATCTGAATCATGTTATGTGCCATGCTCTGTACTCTACACTGTCGACCTGCAGCCTTGTCAAGCACCAGTTACTGGGTGAGAGGTTACCTTCACTGCCCTCTCACCGTCCCTCACACTTACCCCTTCACAGTCCATCACTGCTGCTCTACGCAAAGCTCCTCACCCATCCTCCCACCACTCCTCACACCCCGACCAGCCCATGCCCCCCTGTATCTGGGTCAAGAGCCATAAATGGACTCAGGTCTACAAGCTCAGGCTGGGTCTTGTGTTGGCAGGATCTATCGGATCCCTGGATCCAGGCACGTGGACCCAGGTACCCATGCTGGGTGGTATATGAAACAAGTACAGATTTGACTCGGTGTTGACTGAGGGGGTTATAACCTCCCCCCCACTTCTGCAGTCCCAATGCAATCTTTTAACAGAATTGTTCCAAATGGCTGCGAATAGTTGATTATAACTCTTATAATGGAGGAAAGCGGGAGTGATGTTGTGGGAAAAGACAACTCTTACCTTCCTGTTTTCATTAATAATAACCACAGTATCTTAATACCAATAGGCATAGGAGCAGAATTAGGCCATTCAGCCCCCTGAGTCTGCTCCACCATTCCATCACGGCTGATTTATTATCCCTCAACTCATTTTTCCTGCCTTCTCGCCATAGCCTTTGACACCTTTACTAACCAAGTACCTGTCAACCTCCACTTTAAATATACCCAGTGACAGGTCCCCACAGCTGCCTTGAGGAACAATTACTGAGCAAAGCTTGCTGCCCAGTTGCCTGAGGGGTCACTGGAGCCGATGGCCAGCAAGCATCTTTTCTGGATGAGCAACTTCTGTAGAGCTTCTTGGGTTCAAAAAGAGATGGAGAGGCAGTAGGTTTATGAGGAGAATCAGAGGCAAACTGCTAGAACAGGGGTCCCCAACCTTTTGTATGACATGGACCAATACTGTTAAGAGGTCTACGGACCCCGGATTGGGAACCCCTGTCCAAGGAACTCAGCAGGTCAGGCAGCACCTGTGGAGGCAGAGAAATGGTTGAAGAGTCGGGGCAAGACCCTGCGTCAGGTCAGAGTTGTGAGGGGAGGCAGACAACTTAGAGGGAACCTCAGAGGTATGACCATGGCAGGCGAAGGTATTGGACCTCAGTGCCAAGGAACTAAGGAGGATTGAGAGAGCAGAACCTGTAGAGCTTGGTATCTCATTGGGTTGTGGGTGGGGGGTCTTGGATGGGAAGGAGTAAAGAAAAATTTAAAATCACCTGAAGAGAAGCCGGTGAAAGAGGGAGACGTGTGAATAGCGCAAGGCACGAGCTGGTGCACTGATTGGCTGCTGGGAGGACGGTGTGGCTGAGATGGAAAGAGAGCAGCTGAAATGATGGCATGGGTGATGTGGTCTGAAGCCAGCGACGCAAACAGCCTGCTTCAGTTTTGGTTCGGAAACCAGGGAGAGGAATGGAGTCAGTGGTTGGGGAAAGGAATCGGTGGGTGGCACAGGAGACAATCCTCTCAGTCATCCCAGTATTTAGCTGGAGGAAGTTCTCAACCTGTGTGTCAGGCAAGCAGCGTGACCACTTGGAGACAGTAATGGGGTCAGGCGAGGTAGTGGTGAGACAGAGCTCAATGTCAACACTTACATCAGGAATAGTTAACCAGCTCCCCTATTGTTTCCACCAATAAAACGTCTGCAGACCTGACTGATTCAAACTCCGCAGAGATTACAATAGCAACATTTAGCACAGGCTCAGTGTTCAGAGACTTTTCAACCATCACTGCTCTGATTTATAAAGCTTTTCTGGTTTTATTGAGTGATGTGGAAAGGTTATGATGCAGCTTTATAAAACTTGGGCTCATCTGCACTTGGGGAATTGTGTGCAGTTCTGGTTGCCCCACTATAGGGAGGATGTGAAGGCTGTGGAGAGGTGCAGAAGAGGTTTATCAGGATACTGCCTGGATTAGAGGACTGTGCTGTAAGGAGGGGTTGGACAAACTAGGGTTGTTGTATTTGGCGTGCCAGAGGCTGAGGGGAGACTGCAAAATGTTTGTAAAATATCAGAGGCAAGGATAAGGTAGGCATTATGAATCTTATTCCCAGGGTAGAAATATTAAATACTAGAGGGCATGTATTTAAGGTGAGTGGGGGAAGATTAAAGGTGATGTGCGCAGCAAGTTTTCACACAGTGTTAGTGTTACGTGCCTGGATTGGGCTACCAGGGTGGTGGTATCGATAGAGCAGGAGCAGTTTAAGAGATAGATATGGAGGGACAAATATCATGTGCAAGCAGGATTAATTCAGGATCATGGTCATTGTTCCTACGCTGTGCAATGGCATGGGGTGGCAAACCTATGGCACATGCGCAAATTTTATTGGCACGTGGCATGCACTGCCACTCTTTGATTCTTTAAACCATACCGATAATAAATAACAATCATAATAATTATCTTTACTGCCAAATGAAGCAGTAAATGATTTTTTTTAAAATACAAGAGCAGTGAAATATTTTCATAGCTGGACAGTTGTGAGAACATGTGGAGTTGAATGATGTGTTTTGAAATCCTCGCAGACCTGATTTACACATCAGTATTTGATTAGTAAGTAATTGCAATAACAATACAATTTAGAAATGATGTTATTTTTCAATTGTCCTTTTAGAAGATTAATATTAATAATTTTTGAACAGGTTTTCTAAAATGCTTCATTTATTTTAATCTGTTTTTGCTATACTTTTAGTAACAGTAAAACATCGTATACAATTGAATAAGCAACAGGGCTTACATTTTTCCTTAAGGAAACGTAATTATCGTTACTAATTCATTTATAAATAGTAATCTCTGCTGAAAATTACCGTGACATGTGAGAGAATGTTTTTAGAAGACTGTCGTCATTTTGGTCACACACTTTCAAAAAGGTTCACCAGCCCTGTTCTAGGCTCTGTGTTCAAATTCAGTCTTGCTTTGCTCATGAGCAGAAACACTTCGTGAACCTGTATCCTTGGGTCTATAATTAACATTGGAAGCAATGGCCATTCGCATGAGCCAGGTCTAAATCGGCTGTGAACGCCACAAAATCTTCACACCATCTCAAAAATGTCTTCCCCAAGTCAGTTACTTTGATCAACCATTCTAGTTAGCCCACCCCACTCCCATCCCTTCCGTCTATTACCTCAGTCACTGCACTGTAAATACTTTAAACCACGTTTTATAAAGCTATTTACATTGTAAATACATGCTGGTATTTGTGGATGTTTTATTCTACATCCTTTATTCTTTAACTTTATTTTTATATAATTCTTTAATCTTTATAATTGTTGAATGTTGTTTTTGTTGTATATCACACCCTGAGCAGCACACCACAACAAGTTCCTAACACATGTGAATGTGAATTGCAGATTATATATGTAAATATATATGGTAAATAAAATTGGTCCTTGATCTTGGTGGCTGGCAGAATAGACTGAAGGGCATGGCCTACCTCTTCCACTCTGCCTTATGTTAACCAAAGGCAGGATAGTAAGGGATGTCAGAGTCGTAGCAGAGCAGGTGGAGCCACAAACTTTGGAGTAAAAGTAACCAACTTCTTGTTCTTTCTCACCTGCTTGAACCTTATGACTTGTTTGGAGGTTTGATGTTTCATTGATGGATGAACTGTGAGGCCTAAAGAGACTCAAGAGACTAAAGAGGCTGGAAGTCTAGAACAGCACTAAAGGCATCAGAAGAGTTCAGCAAGTCAGGCCTGACCCACTGGGCTCCTGCAGTGCCTCTGTGTGTTAAATGTTAAATCATATTGTGCAGAGCCCGGTAACGCACTGAGACATTTAAAGCACCAGACAGAAAAAACACTAGGCCCCCCCTTCATCAGGCTGTAGATAGATGCAGACTCAGATTTATTTATCGCATGCACACCGAAACATACAGAGAAATGCGCTGTTTGCATCGACAACCAACACACCCAAAGATGTGCCGTGGGCAGCCCACAAGCATGGCCACACATTTGTGGCAACATAGTACGTCCAACGTGCTTGGCAGAACAACACACAACATAACAAAATAGAGCTTACCAAGTTACAAAGCAGCCCATTTCCTGCCTCCCTCTCACCCACACCAATAGACAGTCCACAGGACAGGCCATCTTCAGCCTCCAGCCTCCAGTAGACTTGTGGATTCACACATCTTGGGTCTTCGACTTCCCCAGTGGACTGTAGACTTGCAGAGATTTGCAGACTTGGGACCTTGACCATCAGATCTCAATTTTAGGACTTCCAATCAACTTTTGGGCTTTGACCTGGACTTCCAGTTGAGCTTCAGACTTCGATCTCGGTATCGACCCAAGACTTGCTGATGATAACAAATGAGGATGTTGGATGAGGATCTGAACACCTGGTCTCAAACTCCAGGCTCGCTGATGCCAGGACCCTAAAAGCTCGGCTCGAACTCCAGTCTCGCTAACTAGTGTGCATGGGGGGCAGCTGCCCTCATCCTCGCAGGTCTGCAAGTTTGACTTCCAATTACATCTACATCACTGGCCTTCTAACTTAGAGTCTGGCCAAGCCCTGTAATTCCCCCACATCCCTAATTTCATCCCTGACTCCCTTCTCTGTCCCCAAAACTAACCCTACGAACCTAAGAAGCAACCAAGTCTGAGCCACGATCTTGACAGAGACCAATATGACATGCTAACACATTCTCCCTTGCACACTTCGTTCTCAGGGCTCGAAAGAGACAAGTTTGACAACAAGACAGTGTCCTTTGAAGAGCACATCAAGTTTGAACACAATATGTGGCACTATTTATACTTCATTGTTTTAATCAAGGTCAAGGACCCAACTGAGTACACAGGACCAGAAAGTTACGTCGCACAGATGATAAAGGTGAGCTTTAAAAGGTTAACACTGCCAGTTAGCTACTTTACTTGCTTTGTAACCTGTATCACTAGCCTAGATGCATTGGCTTTGCTGGGGTAAACACCTGTGTGATGGACTGAAGGGCCTCATTCTGTACTATGTGTCTCTGCAATCTTCTGTCCATTCAAGAGTCTGATGAGTGTGGTATAGAAACTGGCCTTGAGCCAGATGGTATGAGTTTTTAGGTATGAAAACTGATGATCCAGGTGATGTGGTTGTGGAGCTTCACCAAAACTTCCACATCCTAACTGCTCTTCAGAAGGTGAGCTGCCATGTGGACCTGCTGAAGATTGCACTCACAGTGTTGTGAGTTCTAGGGTTTTGATCCAGTGATTAGAAGGGGGCAGTGATAGATGCTTCTATCAAGGTTGTATTTCATTTTCAACTTTTTAGCCAACATTCTTATGTCAAATACAAATTCTTTCTTGCTCAATTTTGTGATATGTAGAGTGGTATAGAAATGTAGCGGTTAGTACAACACTTCACAGCGGCTAGCTGTAAGATCAAGGCTCAATTCCCACCACTGTCTGTAAGGAGTTTGTACGTTCTCCCTGTGAAGCATGGGTTTCCTCTGGGTGCTCCAGTTTCCTCCCACACTCCAAAGATGTTTGGTTAGGTTTAGTAAATTTTGGACATGTTACATCAGTTAACCTTTTCATCTTGTTTTTAATCTTTATAAAATCAGAAACAATGTAGTTTGAAGATTTAGCCATTAGGTGGCTTTATGGATCAAGCTGTTGAATTCTGTCTGTGACCTCTCTCACCACCTTCCATACTAAGTCCTTTCATCAGTTGATTGAACAAATAATGAACTCTCTAAAGAATAAAGACTGTGTTTTGTTAGCACAAAGTAGCAGGATTTTTCACATTCCAGATTTTACAAACCAATGTTCTTATTTTTTTTTGGTAAAATGGAATCCAGTTGAATCAATTGAGAAAGCACAGATTTAATAACACTCTCATAAGTTCCAGTACATGGCTAACGGCTGTACATTGGGAGAGAGGAAGAGGTCTGACTTTAGTCTCATTGTCAGATGACAATGTGAGAATTTTCTGTGACATTCTCATTCAAGTGATTTTATGGTAAATTATATTCCCCCTGAATTATTTACATGCATTAGAAGCCACTTATCCTATCTTTCTTTCTAAGTCAATATTGAATTTGAATGCAATTGTAATGACTAAAAAGTGAATATTTGTAGCTTGTTTTGCTAATTTTATGTTGGAATCATGCATGTACAAATTACAATATTAACCTGCCTTTGTTTATATTTTCTAAAACTATAGTTTATTCATAAAATAAGTGGTTATGCAATAGTTATAGATGGCATTATATTTGTTCACCAGTTCAAGCATATCCTTACATTAGCTTACGACATCTGCACGGCATCATTTCTTCATCCCCAAACATTCCAACAGTAATACGTCTGACTGGGCCTGCATTGTTGAACGTATCCATGTGACTCTTTGCAACCAGCACATGAATGGGTGAGATGCACCTTTACAGGGCGAAATGCGGATTCTGCTTGGGTAAGGTCTGTGTGGAGTCATAAGAGACTGCAGATGTTGGAATATGGAGCAACACAAAATGCTAAAGGAACTCAGCAGCTTCTCTGCAAAGGGGTAATGGACTGTGGAGGTTTTGAGTTGAGACCTCATAAGACTGAAAGTTAGAGGGGAGATAGTTGATAAAAAAAATCTTGTAAAGGAGTAAAAGGAGTAGAGTGAGAGCTGACAGATAATAAGTGGATTAGATGAGGAGGGATGATAGACAGATGAGGGAGGGGAGGGTGGGATAGTGCCAGAGGCTGGGAGGTGATAGATGGAAACACACTTTATTCATCTGAATAAAAGGGCATCTACAATTTATCTGGCTTCTCCTTCATCAGCAGTCTACCTACGTTCCTATTAACCACTAGTGATAAAATGCAGGGAAAAGTAATGAGGATGTGATATGGTGCCTCTTTCACGATTTCCAGTCCTTTATTCCACCATCTGTGGTTCATCTCTTGGACACAGATTTAGCGTCCTTTTCGGTCACTTCCACTTAACTAACTTTTTCACCATTTCTTCAAATACCACCTTACTTGTCTCAACGAGATTTGATTCCATGAAGTGCTTTTAATTTTTTTCCTAAGTCAAGACCACAACAAAATGTATGTTGTTACATAACTATTTTATTGCTATTAAACACATAGATTTCTATCATTACAACAGTGATTAGTTAATTCTCTGAATGATACTGTGGTAAGTATCAAGATTATGAAAACTCTTTTATAAGATGCAAGTTGCTTTTTCTTTGGACAAATGAGCAATCGGTTATACTAACAAAAGAAAAGTTCCTGCTTGGTTCTCAAGTCTTAACTGTTAATGCCTCTAATTGGTTACAGGAGAAGAACTTGGATTGGTTCCCTCGGATGCGTGCCATATCTTTGGTCAGTAATGAAGGTGATAGTGAGCAGAATGAAATCAGATGTTTGCAAGATAAATTAGAATCAACCATGTTTCTGGTGGAACAACTGTCAAGTCAGCTTTCGGAACTGAAAGAACAGGTAAGGAAATCTCTTAAAGTTGGCCAATATCCCTCAAACTCTAATACTATCTCAGAGCAAGTTCCTCCTGTTGCCAAAGTACCTCGATGGGACTCGATGGGACCCCAGGAACACCAAATTGGCAAGGAGGTCCTTTCTATTTCACTGTAGACAAAAGATAAATGTTATCTTCACCCTCTGGGCATTAATCTGAAGGTGCAAACAACCTGTCCTGCAGTCATTTATCCCCGCCTAGCTTTAATGGAGTGAAATGCTGGTTCTGAAAAGGTGGGCAGTGTATTGACCCATGTCGATAGCCAGAGTGAGATTGTTACTGAGTACCTTTTGTGACAGTGGAGAAGGTCTTCCCTCAGGTGACTATATCACAACTGATGACCATACGTTTGGATCTAAAATTAAGTGTAAAAAAGATGGGTCAAAGACCTGGAGAAATTTGTCTTGCGGAGGTCAGATTTGTGGAGACCATGCAACTCACACTGTTGGTTGAAGGGAGAGGGATATTAGAAAAGGAAAGGCTGGTAAGGATGAAGCATTGCAGAAGTGGAGGCAAAAGTCCAAAAAGTGTGGTCAGGATATAAACTGTTGTTATTCTATGATGTAGAAACGGTAAAAAGTAAAACATGCCACCAAAGTAAAATGAGAAAACGGACAATACACATCAGATGGAGGGGCAGGTAGTGTTGAAGTGGCAGGGAATCTACAGAAAGACTTGGACAGATTAGGAAAATGAGCAAAGAAGATGGAATACAGCATAGGGAAGTGTAGGGTCATGCAATTTGGTAGGAAGAATACAGGTGTAGACTATTTTATAAATAGGAAGAGAATTCAGAAATCAGAGGTGCAAAGGCACTTGGCTCAGGATTCTCTCAAAGTTAATTTACAGGTTGATTCAGTAATAAGGAGGCAAAGGCAATGTTAGCATTCATTTCAAGAAGACTAGAATTTAACTAGAGCAGTCACAAAATTGCAGCCAGCAGGGTGAGTATTAGTGCATTAGGGATGCAAAATCAAAAAGGGTAGCAGATACAGCACTCAAAAAGTGTTATATCTCAATGCACTGAGTATAAGAAATAAGGTGGATGATCTTGTTGCACTATTACAGATTGTCAGGTATGATGTTGTGGCCATCACTGAATCATGGCTGAAGGATGGTTGTAGTTGGGAGCTGAATGTCCAAGGTTACAGTGTATTGGAGAGATAGGAAGGTAGGCAGAGGGGGTGGCATGGCTCTGCTGGTAAAGAATGGCATCAAATCAGTAGCAAGATGTGACATAGGATCAGAAGATGTGAATCCTTGTGGGTTGAGTTAAGAAACTGCAAGGGTAAAGGGACCCTGACAGCAGTTATATACAGGCCTTTCAACAGTAGCTGGGATGTAGACCGTAGATTATAACAGGAAATAGAAAAGGCGTGCCAAAAGGGCAATGTTATGATAGCCATTGGAAATTTTAACATGCAGATCGATTTGAAAAATCAGCTTGGTAATTGAACTCAAGAGACTGAGTTTGTTGAATTTCTACGAGATGGGTTTTAGAGCAGTTTGTCATTGAGCCTGAAAAACTTAAGGTGATATAAGTAACCCAGACAAGATGAACTGCACCCTAGGGTTCTGAAAGAGGTAGCGTTAGAGATTGTAGAGGCATTAGCAATGATAAAAAATCATTGGACTCTGGCAATGTGCCAGAGAAATGAAAAATTACAAATGTCACTCCATTCAGCAGAAGGCAGCAGAAGGAAATTATAGACCAGATAACCTGACCTTTGATGTTGGAGTCAATTATTAAGGATGAGGTTATGGTAACACAGGACAAGATAGGACAAGGTCAGCATGGTTTCCTTAAAGGAAACTCTTGCCTGACAAACCTGTTGGAATTCTTTGAGGAGATTAAAAGCAGGATAGATAAAGGGGATGAAGTGGATGTTGTATATTTGGACTTTCAGGAGACCTTTGACAAGGTGCCACACATGAGGCTGCTTACCAAGTTAAAAGTCATGGTAATACAGAAAAGTTACTAACATGATTAGAGTTTTGGATGATTGGTAGGAGGCAGTGAATGGGAATAAAAGGATACTTCTCTGGTTGGTTGTCAGTGACTAGATGCCCCACATCTTTTCTGAGATGAGGAGCCCAAAACTGTTCATAATACTCAAGGTGAGGCCTCACCAGTGCCTTATAAAGCCTCAGCATCCTGCTCTTGTATTCTAGACCTCTTGAAATGAATGCTAACATTGCATTTGCCTTCCTCACCACTGACTCAACCTACAAGTTTAGGGTGTTCTGCACAAGGACACCCAAGTCCCTTTGCATCTCAGATTTTTGGATTTTCTTCCCATTTAGAAAATGGGAAGAAATCTGCACATTTCTTTCTACTACCAAAGTGCATGATTATGCATTTTCCAACATTGTATTTCATTTGCCACTTTCTCACATATTCTCTAATCTGTCGTAGCCCTTCTGCAGCCTACCTGTCTCCTCAGCACTACCAGCCCCTCCACCAATCTTCATATCATCCAAAAACTTGGCAACAAAGCCATCTATTCCATCACCTAAATAATTGATATACGGCATAAAAATAAGCAGCCCCAACACCGACTCCTGCGGAACACAGCATCAAAGGTTACGGGGAGAAGGCCGAGGAATGGGGTTGGGGGGGGGGGGGGAAAGCAGTTTCAATAATCACTTCCCAAAGGGAGTTGGATTTGTACGTGAAAAAGAAAACTAAATATCATGGCAATGAGTAGGAGCAGGGACTTCGAAGGGCCAGCACAGCCCTGATGATTGAATGGCCTGTGCTCTGACATGAGTTTTGTTTTGTTCTGTAGATGACGGAGCAGAGGAAGAACAAGCAGCGTCTGGGATTTCTTGGATCCAACACACCTCACGTGAATCATCATGAGACAGCTCATTGAAGACTTTCTGAATTCAGGACCTATTTAAACAGGATAGTAATGATTCTTGACACCATACTTGGAATCAAATGCCTTAATAACTGGATGGAAGCCATTGAGACGGACTCACAAATGGCCAAAGACCTGCTGTCATATCCACCCATTATAGAGCCACTCTGTAGAATGCAGGCTGAGCTTCAATGTTCATGCAATCTGTGTCCACAATGAACACATCGGTGACTCATGGCTGACTACAAGACAGTGACTGACTATTTTTAACTTCATTTCATTCCTTTGGGGGGTGGTGGTGTAAGTATTAGATTTCCATTCCCCGAGGACGTAGTGGGAATGGACATCCTCTTGATTCAGCCACTACAGTCAAAGTACACGTTGAAGCCCGGATGGTGCCTCATGCAGAGATCCTCTTATCTTTGTGGGCAGATGGTGTCACAGATGTGAGAAGGGCAACTAATTTACCAGAGTGTACCACATAGATTGTACTTCCTGCAACTGTCCCTACAACTTCAGGCTATGCTGAGAGCTGTTCATTGAGGATTGCTCCCGCTTCAGCCCTCAATCCAGTGGAGAGTGGTCCTTATGCCCTTTACTTCACCTTGGAGACGATACAGCCACAGAAACCCCAACTCCTGATCTCCATTGTAGCCCCAGTATTGACTGTATGTGAATGCCCCAAATAGTGGTAAATGCCAGTAATACTTAGACAGAGTCATAGAGCACTACAGCACAGAAACAGGCTCTTTGGCCCATCCCGTCCATGCTGATATTCTCTTGTTGGAGATGGTTACAGTCTGTTCCCATGTGGTGTACAGCTTCTTGTCTTGTGTGGTTTGAAGGTTGCCAAAGACTTCTGACACAACTCAGGTCTTGTGCACTCATCCATGGCTTTCCCAATTCCTGCAGTTTTTCCACCCACCACCTGAAAATGGGAGATCAAGGTCCAGCAGGGATGTCCAAGGGCTGCAATGATTGGTCTTTACTTCCATTACACTGGGTCCAACTATACCATGATGGCTCCACCTTGATCCACTTGGTCATATGCTGCTTTAATGTCGAGGCTGGTCATTCACACCTCATCACCGGAATTTGCTTCATCTGCCCAAATCTGTCATGTAGTCTTTGAGCGGAGGCCCACCTCTGAAACCCAACTGAGCATCAGAGGGTCATTAGCCGATAGATATTGTTCAGCAGCACTTCCCATCACTTTGCTGATGAGTATGAGAAGACTGGTCATTGGCCAGGTTAGATTTACCCAACTCTATGTTGATATACATTGGCAGCTTTATCTGTTGTTGAGTAGGTGATGTGCTTGTGGTTCTAATGAAATAGCTCAGCTCAACAAAGGATAAAATAAACAATGAGCTGTGTAAACAACCAGGGTCAACAAATAGTCTGCTGAAGGAAGTCAACGTGTTGAGTCGCTTCTGTTGGGAGGGTAGGAGCTATTGACAGTTCATATGACATAAAACATTGTAGCACAGTACAGGTCCTTTGGCCCACAATGTAGTGCTGACCTTATAACCTACTTTCAGGTCAATCTAACCTTTCCTTCCAACATAACCCTCCATTGTTCTATCATCCATGTGCCTATCAGAGTTTCTTAAATGTCCCTAATGTACCTGCCTCTATCACCACCACAACCCAGCAATCTCTGTGTAAGAAACTTACCTGTAACATCTCCTCTATATTTCCTCCAGTAATCTTTATATTATGCCCCCTAGTATTAGCCTCTCATCCTCCTTCTCTCCAAAGAGAAAAGCCCTAGCTTGCTCAACTGATCCTCATAAGTCATGCTCTGTAGACCAAGCAGCATCCTGGTAAATCTACTCTACACACTTTCTAAAGCTTCCACATCCAGGCGACCAGAACAGGACACAACATTCAAGTATGGTCTAACCAGGGGTTTATGGAGCTGGAAAATTACTTTGAGGCTTCGAGTCAAAACCCTGCATAATTACTTTCCTTCCTCAACACACTAAGTTCCTCCAGCAGATTATTTATTGCTCCAAATTCCAGCATCTGTAGTCTTTTGTGTCTACAGTTCAAACAGGAAGTTGTTGACCCCCACCCCTCCTCCATAGCCTTTGCAGTGTCTGATGTCCTTGGCCATTTCCTTATGCCAAAAGGAGAAAACCAAATGGGCTGGTTTGGATTAGTAATGCTAGACAGAGGCCGAGATGGAATCACTACTTTAGAAGATGTTTGTAAATACTCTTGGGAAAGTGGCGCAGCTGGTAGAGTCACAGCCTCACAGCGCCACACATCCTGGGTCAATCCCAACCTCTGGTGCTGTCTGTATGGAGTTTGCACATTCTCCTCCGTGACCATGTGGGTTTCCTCTGAGTGCTCCAGTTCCACATGCTGGGTTTGGTAGATTAATTAGTTTAGCAGATTAATTGGCCATTGTGTGTAGGCAAGTTTTAGAATCTGGGGGAGGTTGATGAGAATGTGGAGAGAATAAAATGGGGTTAGTTCTTAACCTTGGTGCAGTTAGTACTTTGTGCCTTTAATCCTGAGCACTTCTGTTTCTCACTTGGTTGCAAGATGGTGACCACAGAACAATGGTGCAGTTTAAAAGTAGCCTATGTGGCTACAGGGTCTCTCGTGATCTGCCTGAGGTTATTCTCTGTGCATTTGCTTGTGTTGCCTTTCCACCACTTCTCCTCCACATTCCATCTTCCTGGACACTTTCACCTTGGGGTGAGTTCATGTGTTCTTATCATTAGGTCAGGTCTTTCTGTTGGAAATGATGGAAGAACTCCACGGGACTCCAGCAAACTTCTTCCTGGTAAGAAAACCAGAATTGGGCCAGTGAGGTCTGAAGTACAGATATATTTTATTAACTAAAAGGGCAGTGAAAATCCAAAACACCCTTCTAGGAAGATGTGGACATCAGCATCACTGGCCGCGTCCAAGAGGGGGCTTAGCATCATGCAGATGTTTCTGTAAGAAGGAGAAGAAGAACCATAAATTAATACTTTGACTTTGGGCAAAGTAAAGATAGCATGCAAAGCAGGGGCACAGTGCTGAATAAATGATACCTTTGGAAACTGCAGTAAGTTTCCTTCAACCACTGCACAACTGCACTTCGAGCACGGTCTGAGGTGTAAAGCTCATACAGGACACTGGAGTGGTTTCAGTGAAGAGGAGCAGGGAATAAGTGGCATTAAAAGCAATGGGTACTTTGCATTCTTGGATGGGGCTGGGGAGGCTTGTCACCTACCCAAAGCTGTGCTACTGAGTTTCAGTCACATTTCTTTGACCAAATACTCTCTCACTCTCTTAAAGCCATGCATCTAACCCTTTGATATCAACATGTTTCCAAAGGTACTAAAGTAAAAATAATATTTTTATACTTTGATCCATTAATTTCAAAAGTTGTGTGACATTTAAAATATTAATTTTGGACCTTAATGATAGAACTAATTGTGGGTATCAAAGAACCCGAGGAGCTTTACTTTTCAGAACATGGTATTTGAATGTTCATTTCAACAACTTGCATGAACTGTAAAATAGTGGGGAGCAATGGTTGTTATGAAGCTTTGTAATTGGTGTTATTTGTGTTGCCTTTGCAAAAAGAGAGGTAAAGGTCTCAACTAGCTCTGACTGGATGATGTCTTTGTACCTTTTAAACTAATAAAGCATATCTTTTTCAACGGGGTACCCCGATGGTATGTTGCCTCCCAGATGCCAGGGTCTCAGATCACATCCACACATTTTGGAGAGGGAGGGGGAGCAGCCAGATGTCTTGGTACATATCAGTACCAATGACATAAGAAGGAAAAGCAATGAGGTCCTGAAAAGAGAATTTAGTAAAAGCTGACAAGCAGGACCTCCCAGGTAGTAACTTCTGGATTGCTGCTTGCACCATGCACCAATGAGGGTAGAAACAGGATGATTTGGCAGATAAATGCATGGCTGAGAAGCTGGTGCAGGGGGCAGGGCTTCAGGTTCTTGGCTAATTGAGATCTCTTCTGGGGGAGGTATGACCTGTTCAAAAGAGATGGTTTGCACCTGTACCCAAGGGGACCCAATATTCTCGTGGCCAGGTTTGTTAGAGATATTGGGGAGGGTTTAAACTAACTTGGCAGGGGAGTGGGAACCAGAGTAAAGGGACTCGGGATAGGATGAATGGTAAAAAAATAAAGACAGTGTGCAGTCAGACTGTCAGGAAGGGCAGGCAGGTGATGGGACTCAGTTGCAGCCAACAGGCTGAGTATCAAATCATTAGGGATGCAGAATCAGAAACGATAGCAAATACCATACTCAAGGTGTTGTATCTAAATGTGCATAGTATAAGAAATAATGTGGATGATCTTGTTGCGATATTACAGATTACCATGTATGATATAGTGGCCATCACTGAATCGTGGCTGAAGGATGGCTGTAGTTGGGAGCTAAATGTCCAAGGTTACTCGTTACATCAGAGGGATAGGAAGGTAGGCAGAGGGGGTGGTGTGGCTCTGCTGGTAAAGAATGGCATCAAATCAGTAGAAAGATGTGACATGGGATCAGAAGATGTTGAACCCTTGTGGGCTGAGTTAAGAAACTGCAAGGTTAAAAGGACATTGATGGCAGGCCTCCCAATAGTGGCTGGAAGGTGGACCAACAGGAAATAGAAAAGGCAAGTCAAAAGGACAATGTTATGGTAGTATTGGGAGATTTTAACATGCAGGTTGATTGGGAAAATCAGGTTGGTAAAGGATCTCAAGAGAGTGAGTTTGTTTAATGCCTAAGAGATAGCTTTTTAGATCAGTTTGTCATTGAGTCTTCTAGGGAATCAGCTGTGCTGGATTGGGTGTTATGTAATGAATCACAGGCAATTAGGGAGCTTAAGGTAAAAGAACATTCAGGAATCAGTGATCACAATATGATTGTGTTCAGTTTGAAATTTGATAGGGAGAAAGTAAAGTTGGATGTAGCAGTATTTCAGTGGAGTAAGGGAAAGTACAGTGGTATGAGAGAGGAGTTGGCCAAAGTAAATTGGAAGGAGCTGCAGGCAGGGATGTCAGCAGAGCAGCAATGGTGTGCTTTTCTGGGAAAAATGAGGAAGGTGCAGGATATGTGTATTCCAAAAATGAAGAAATACTCAAATGGCAAAATAGTACAACCGTGGCTGACAAAGCTATTGTAAAAACAGAAGAAAAGGCATACAACAAAGCAAAAATTAATGGGAAGTTAGAGGATTGGGAAGTTTCTTCAAACCAATGGCAAGCAACTAAAAAATCATTAGAAGGGAAAAGATGAAATATGAAAGCAAGCTGGCAAATAATATCAAAGTGGATAGTGAAAGTTTTTTCAAGTATGTTAAAAATAAAAGAGAAATGAGAGTGGATATTAGACTGCTAGAAAATGAGGCAGGAGAAATAATAACGGGGGACAAGGAGTTGACTGATGAACTGAATGAGTATTTTGCATCAGTAAAAACACAAGATACTGGCAAAACTCAGCAGGTCAGACAGCATCTATGGGAGGAGGTAGTGATGAAGTTTTGGGCCGAAACCTTCAGGCCAAAACGTTGTCACTACCTCCTCCCATAGATGCTGTCTGACCCGCTGAGTTCTGCCAGCATTTTGTGTTTTTATTTATTTCCTGCATCTGCAGATTCACTCATGTTGATTTTGCATCAGTCTTCACTGTGGAAGACACCAGCAGTATAAAGGAAGAGAAGTGAGTGCAGTTACCGTTACAAGAGAGAAGGAGGTCAAAAAGCTGAAAGACCTAAAGGTACATAAATCACTCAGACCAGATGAACTGCACCCTAGGGTTCTGAAAGAGGTAGCATTAGAGATTGTGGTGGCATTAGAAATGATCTTTCAAAAATCATTGGACTCTGGCATGGTGCCAGAGGACTGGAAAATTGCAAATGTCACTCCACTCTTTATGAAAGGAGGAAGGCAGCAGAAAGGAAATTATAGACCAGTTAGCCTGACCTCAGTGGTTGGGAAGACGTCAGAGTCAATTACAGATGAGGTGATAGAGTTCTTAGTGACACAGGACAAGATGGTACAAAGTCAGCATGGTTTCCTAGAGGGAAAATCCTGCCTGACAAACCTGTTGGAATTCTTTGAGGAGATTACAAGTAGGATAGACAAAGGGGATGCAGTGGATGTTGTATATTTGGACTTTCAGAAGGCCTTTGACAGGGTGCCACACGTGAGGCTGCTTACCAAGTTAAGAGCCCATGGTATTACAGAAAAGTTACTAACATGCTTAGAGTATTGACTGATTGGTGGGAGGCAGCGAGTGGGAATTAAAGGATTCTTGTCTGGTTGGCTGCCAGTGACTAGTGGTGTTCTGCAGGGATCAGTGCGGGGACCACTTCTTTTTATGCTGTATATAAATGATTTAGATGATGAAATAGATGTCTTTGTTGCCAAATTTTCAGATGATACAAAGATTGGTGAGGGGGCATGTAGTGTTGAGGAAACATGTAGGATGCAGAAGGACTTAGACAGATTAGGAGAATGGGCAAGAAAATGGCAAATGAAATACAATGTTGGAAAATGCATGGTCATGCATGACTAATGTGCTGACTATTTTCTAAATGGGGAGAAAATCCAGGAATCTGAACTGCAGAGGGACATGGGAGTCATTGTGCAGAACACCCTGGAAGTTAACTTACAGGTTGAGTCGGTGGTGAGGAAGGCAAATGCCATGTTAGCATTCATTTAAAGAGGTCTAGAATACAAAAGCAAGGATATGATGCTGAGGCTTTATAAGGCACTGGTGAGGCCTTACCTTGAGTACTGTGAACAGTTTTGGACCCCTTATCTTGGAAAAGATGTGCTGGCATTGGAGAGGATTCTAAGGAGGTTCACAAGGATGATTCCAGGAATGAAAGGGTGATCATATGAGGCACATTTGATGGCTCTGGGTCTGTACTCGCTGGAACTTAGAAGGATGCGGGGGGACCTCATTGAAACCTTTTGAATGTTGAAAGGCCTAGACAGAGTAAATGTAGAAAGAATGTTTCCCATGGTGGGAGAGTCTAGGACAAGAGGGCACAGCCTCAGGATAGAGATACGCCCTTTCAAAACAGAGATGCAGAGAAATTTCCTTAGCCAAAGTGTGGTCAATTTGTGGAATTTGTTGCCGCATGCAGCTGTGGAGGCCACTGGGTGTATTTAAGGCAGAGATTGATAGCTTCTTGAATGGACATCAAATCAAAGGTTACAGGGAGAAGGCTGGGAACTGGGGTTGAGGAAGAGATAGAAAAAAAGGATCAGCCATGATTGAATGTTGGAGCAGGATCGATGGGCCTGTTGGCCTAATTCTGCTCCAATGTCTTATGGTTTTATGGTCCTATATTTAATTAATCAATTATGCCAGGAGCTAAGAATTGATGTGTTAGTTTTGAAGATTGTACTTCTCAAGTTCAAGTTTATTGTCATTCAACTATACACATGTATTTGTATACAGCTGAAACATTGTTCCTCTGGGGCCAAGCCAGACAACACAGTACATATAGTCACACACAACACATACAGTTACTATAAAGCAAAATGCCAATACAAATAGTATTAGTACAAGTCCCTGAGAGAGACAGCCTGAAGACTGATGGTTCATGGGATGTTGTCCTGGAGCCATGTTTCTGTAAGAATAAGCACGCAGCAGTTCCTCATCTCACGTTGGGTCAGCTACAACATTAATCCAGTTTGTTTAATCACTGTTACCCACCCCAAAGGTTAATTTGTAAGTTGTGTCTGTGGTAAGGAAGGCAAACGGATTGTTAGCATTTATTTCAAGAGGACTAGAATATAAAAGCAAGGCTGAAATGCTGAGACTTTATAAAGTACTGGTGAGACCTCACTGGAAGCATTGTGAGCAGTTCCTGGCCCTTTATCTTAGAAAGGATGTGCTGAAACTGGAGATGGTTCGAAAGAGGTTCACAAAAAGTTATCCCAGGATCAAATGGCTTGTCATATGAAGTATGTTTGATGGCTCTGGGCCTATATTCACTGGAATTCGGTAGAATGAGGGGTGGCCTCATTGAAACCTATAAAATGGTGAAAGGCCTTGTTAGAGTGGATGTAGAGAGGGTGCTTTCTATAGTGGGAGAGTCTATGACTAGTGGATGCAGACACAGAATAGAGGGGCGTCCTTTTAGAACAGAGATGAGGAGGAATTTCTTTAGCCAGAGAATGGTGAATCTGTGGAATTCTTTGCCACAGGCAGCTGTGGAGACCAACTCTACGTATATTTAAGGCAGAGGTTGATAGATTCTTGATTGGTCAGAGCATAATTCTTCTATACTCTAATAAATAAAATCTTGGATAGTATTCATTAGAGTATAGAAGAATGAGAAGGGATTTCATTGAAACATTTCGAATGTTGAAAGGGTTGGACAGAGTAGATGTGTAAAGGCTGTTTCCCTTGGTGGGTGAGTCCAGGACAAGTGGTCACAATCTTAGAATTAGAGGGTACCCATTTAAAACAGAGATGAGGAGAAATTTTTTTAGCCAGAGGGTCGTGGATTTATGGAACTCGTTGCTGCATACAGCTGTGGAGGCCCAATCAGTGAGAGTGTTTAAGGAGGAGATTGATAGGTATCTAATTAGTCTGGGTATCAAGGGATATGGGGAAAAAGCCAGAAATTGGAACTAGATGGGAGAATAGTTTAGCTCATGGTGGAGTGGCGGAGCAGACTCGATGGGCCGAATGGCCTACTTCTGCTCCTTTGTCTTGTGATCTTGTGATGAGGAATATGGGGAGAAGGTAGGAGATTGGGGCTGAGAGGAAAATTGGATCAGCCATGATGAAGTGGCAGAGCAGATCTGATGGGCCTAATGGCCTAATTCTGCTCCTATATCTTATGATCTTATAAGTATCCACCTTCATGTTAGAGTGGCACAGAGGCTTGCTTGTTACCATGGGGGAATTTCCTCAAGGCCTCGAGTATGTTCTGGATAGTTTAGAATTGTTTATTATCACTCTTCAGTCCGCAAGTGTGAAGGAGAAGGAAATGATTGTTACTCCAGATCCAATGCAGCATCAAAACACAATCAATATAAATGCATTGAGATAACTGTGTTCTAATTTAAAGTGTAGAGTGGGCATCATGAAGTACAGTAATATTGCATTTGTACAATAATACCATCAATCAATAAACCACCTTCGGAAAAGGGAAAAAGAGGACATGCAGCTTAGAGTTGAGAAAGGTTGCAGAACAGTTGGAACAACATGCAGAAGGAAACGCTGGAGATTAGTCTGGGGACAGACTAACCTTTCTGTTGGAATTTGGCCAGTTGGTCCTTCAGCAAGATGATCTGCCCACCTCCACTCTTCTCACTTCTACCATTGGGAAGGAGGTACAGGAGCACTAGCTCTGACAGCACCAGGTTCAGGAACAGCCAGTGGTGGATAACTTCACAACTACAATGCTGAACTGATTCCCCAGTCTCCAGACTCACTTTAAAGAACTCTTTAGAACCGATGTTCTCAGTATTATTTTTATTTGCAGTTTGTCTTATTTTTAACACATCACCAGATCAGGGGTTAACAGAAGCCACTGTAGTCGGAAATCTTCCTTTTTAAAGTGGGCACTGGGCCAGCGATTAAACATCACCTGTTTTTTTTGTATTTTTTCTCCATTTACAAAATAGTCACCCTTTAATTTCTTCTACCAAGGTGCATGACCATACACTTCCCAACACTGTATTCCATCTGCCCATTTCTTTGCCCATTCTCCTGATTTGTCTGAGTCCTCCTGTAGCCTCTCCACTTCCTCAAAACTACCTGCCCCTCCACCTATCTTCATATCGTCTGCAAATTTTGCAACAAAGCAATCAATTCCATCGTCCAAATCATTGACACATAATGTAAAACGACCTGGTCCCAACACAAACCCCTGGGGAACACCACTGGTCAACAGCAGCCAACCAGAAAGGGCTCTCTTCATTCCCACTCTGCCAATCAACCACTGCTTTATCCCTGCTAGCATCATTCCTGTAATATTATGTGCTTGTAGTTGTTAAGGGCTTTCTGAAAATATAAATACACAACATCAACCAATTCTCCTTTGTCTATGCTGCTTGTTACGTACTGGATTGCAAAGTGGAAGTCACGTGCCCTAATACCAAAGGAACTTTGCTCAGCTTGCTGTTAGTCCTCAGGCTGCTTGTTCTGCCTGGGCATCAGGCTGACTTCCCAGGTTAACCACATGTTTCCTGCCCAGCATTCCACCTTACTGATTCAAAGCCTGTCCCCTACCTCGCTGCCCAGTGTTTCGCCCCTCTGAATCAAAGACCATTCCTCTACCCCACTGGTTAGAAGCCTGATCCTCCGCCCATCCTGTCCAGCATTTCACCTTACTAAGTCAAAGACCATTCCCCTACTACTCCGCCAGGTGTCAAAGCCCGTTCTCCTACTCATCCTGTCCAGCGTTTCACCTCACTAGATCGAAACCCGTTCCCTTGCCCGTCCTGCGCAATGTTTCAGCTCTCTGGGTCGAAACCCGTTCCCTTACCCGTCCAGCACAGTGTTTCAGATCTCTGGGTCGAAACCCGTTCCCTTACCCGTCCAGCACAGTGTTTCAGCTCTCTGGGTCGAAACCCGTTCCCTTACCCGTCCAGCACAGTGTTTCAGCTCTCTGGGTCGTAACCCGTTCCCTTACCCGTCCAGCACAGTGTTTCAGCTCTCTGGGTCGAAACCCGTTCCCTTACCCATCCTGCACAGTGTTTCAGCTCTCTGGGTCGAAACCCGTTCCCTTGCCCGTCCTGCACAGTGTTTCAGCTCTCTGGGTCGAAACCCGTTCCCTTGCCCATCCTGCACAGTGTTTCAGCTCTCTGGGTCGTAACCCGTTCCCTTGCCCATCCTGCACAGTGTTTCAGCTCTCTGGGTCGAAACCCATTCTCTTACCCGTCCAGCACAGTGTTTCAGCTCTCTGGGTCGAAACCCATTCTCTTACCCGTCCAGCACAGTGTTTCACCTCACTAGATCGAAACGACTTCCCTTACCCATCCAGCCCCAAACATCGCTGCTCTTCTGCTGCACCCAAACCATCAGTGATTCTCTGCAGCTGTCCCATGAACACTCATTCAGGCTCATCTCCAATCATTCATCACCTTCATCTTTGATGAATGCATCTTTCACTTTGCTCACATCAACCTTAACCACCTTGTAGTTTCTGATCCTACTTCCAGACTCCCTCCATTCCTCTCCTCCCTCTTTCCTGTCTGAGTGATTCCCAGGGTGTTGTATTTGATTAAGGATCAATAAAGCAAGCCGAAGCTATACACTCCAACATTCAGAAGGATGAGAAATGATTTGATTGAAGTGTACAAGATCCTTGGCGTGATGGATATGGTATAGGAATTGGATGGGAATTGGTATCCCAAGCTTCCTCTGTCAGCACCACCACAATGTAGCACTGCACAGGCAATTGCTACAGGAGCTCAGCTCGGGCAGCATCTGTGGGGGGAGAGGATTTGTCGACATTTCGCATGCACACCCTGTGTCGGTGATGTGCTATTCAATTGTCCTTATTCTCCACCGAAGCAGAGTCATTCCCTTTGATCTCTTCCCCCCTCTCCAATGGAAAATGTGTCTTTTCCGGTGTTCCTTCATTCCAACCAAGGATCCTGTTTCTCTCTCCACAGCAGACGCCTGGCCTGCTGAGTACTTACAACAAGGCCTGTTTTTATTTAGGATGTTTTTTCACCTTTGGAGCAGAGTGTGTGCTTGGAAGCAGGCAAATTGGATGTAGTACAAGTTCAAACCCAGTCATCAGAGACTCTGATGATCTCATGTTAACTAAAAATAGATTAAAGGCTGCAGTATTGGTCTGCTGAGAGAGTTGGGAAAGTCTGACACAACCCGTATGAGGCACTGATATTTGGAACAATATCGTTGTCTATCACTGAAGGAGAAGGGCAGAGCTCAGCATCACGAGATCAGGCTGAGCAGCCGTTTGGCATTACTGCGGCATGACAGCCTCTGGTGGCCCGTACTAAGCACTGGCGCAGGGGTCACTTCTAGAGTAGATGTGTTGCCAAATGACCCATCCCTCTTAATGACAGCAGCCCTCGGGTCCACCTCACAGGTTCCTGCTAACCACTTTGCTCTCACCACCTATTTCTATATTCTTCTTGACAACCAATGCACATCCAAATAATTCTTGCCCCCATTTCCCTCACTCCTTTGGTTTTCCTGCTCTCCTTCTCTCCCATACCCTCTCCACCCTTCCCCTCTCTCTTATTCCCTCCCCTTCACCTCCCCCTTTTCCTTGGTCTTCATGCTCCTCCTCTGTCCCGTCTCCAACTCTCTCACTCTCTCTCCTCCACCTTCCCTTTCCCCCTCCCTTCACTCCCCTTTTCTCATTCACTACCTTTGAGCTTCCCTAAACTCCTACCCATCCCCCCCCCCTCAGTTTCACCTTTTCCCAGCCTCTTCTGTACACAGCTTCTCACCCTCTTCTTTGCCTGCTCATTTTCTCACCAGGATATGAGCTGATACTTCACCACAGCTCCCAGTGGGGTGAAGCTACAAGTTGTTCTCCTGCAACCCAAGCCAAACCTCCAAAAAAATATGCATCCTCAAAGCCCGAGATCTGAGGTCACATGGTGGGAACATCACTCCACCAGATCCTTGGGAACATCTCCAAGCATCCAGCCTCAGGATCTGCGGCTGTCTGTGGGTTCAGAGCTTGTAGGCTACAAGTCCATCTCCAATCACAGTTGTAACACAACAGACAATTTGCAGAGAGCAAGTTCAAAAAGCAGTGATGAACCAGTGATCAGATAGTCTGATTTTCTGGTTGCAGATCTGGAGACAGCTGTTGAGAAGGACACCAGGAGAAGTCCCAACACTTCAAACCATGCAGTATTCCTTCAGTACTGCACTGGATCATTTGCCTGTGTTATCTATCAAAGGGTCAGAGAGGGACTTCTGGAAATGGAATTGGTTTATTATTGTCACTTGTACCAAGATACAGTGAAAAGCTTGTCTTACATACCGTTCACACAGATCACACAGAGCATTGAGGTAGAACAAGGTCAAACAATAACAACGCAGAGTAAAGTGTAAAAGCTACAGAGGAAGTGCCCGGCAGGTAAATGATAAAGTGTAACATCAGAATAATGTTGACTGTAAGTCAAAAGTCCAATTTTTCATACTAGGCAATGAGTTATTAGTCTTATAACAGTGGGAAAGAAGCTGTCTTTGAGACTGGTGGTACATGCTTTCAAACTTTTGTATCTTCTACCCAGTGGAAGAGGGGAGAAGAGAAGATGTCCAGGGATCTCTATCTCAGTCAGGCAGCCAGCATAATCAGAGTCCATAGAGGGCAGGCCGGTTTCTGTGATGTGCAATTCCTTGTGGTCACATGCAAAGCTGTTACCTTTCCAGGCCTCTTTATTATGGGATGGTTCACTATGGGCAGGCTCTGATATTTAGCAGTTAATGCTACATATCTGGGAGGAACGTCAATCATTGCCTGTGATTCTCCCCGAGTCTGGTTTTAAATGTGGTGATTCTGTGTTACATTTCCAGACCATCACTGCATCCCCACACACTTCACTTATGTTCACATTGTCCCTACCTGCTCTGGCTTAGTGCTCAGAGAGCCCTCAACCAAACTGTCAACATATGAGGAAGTCAGCACTCATATGTTCATATTAGTGTTTCCTTTTTAAAAAAAATACTGCTTGTGTTAGTGTGAGGGTGTGAGTGGTTCACATGCCTAACACAGTGCACGGGTTACCCAAGATTAGCTTTATGTTCCTGAGGCAAGATATCATCACCAAACAGCTGATGCTGTGGGCTTTACGACCACTTGGCAGTCATGCCATCAACAGGTATTATTAGTAATAAGATAACCTCATTACATTTTTTATCTGTGACCAACACTTCTCTTTGAAAATCCAATAACGTGGTTTGCACTGAGACCAGATGCTTTTCATTGTGGCAATGTTCTTGTACTAAACAGACCAGTGTTCCTGGACATCATTTTAAAGCTGATCCTGATAAAACAGCCTTGTACAAAGATGGCTTGTTTGTCCAAGATGATCATCCACTGCCCCACCCTCCTCTACCCCCTGGATACTTACATGGGAAGAAGAAGACAAACACTTTTTTTCCTCTCTAAACTATTAAAGAGTTATTTTTTTGTCATGAGACACACTTGGGGATGAGTCATATTCTGCAGCTGGTGAAATGTAACTCCATTTTATCAATGCTGATCTAAAATAAAGCAGATATTCCATCAATCAGTCTACTTACATTTTTACTATGGGGTTGTCTTGTTACAGAACTCAGTAACTATTTGCATAATTCCTTCAAGCTGTTTTGTGAATATATAAAGTCAGAGTGGCTAACTACACACACATCATCTGCCTTTTTACAAATGAGAGAAAATCTGCAGTTGCTGGAAATCCAAGCAAGACACACAAAATGCTGGAGGAACTCAACAAGTCAGGCAGCATCTGTGGAGGGAAACGAATGTCAACTGTTTATTTCACTCTGTAGATGCTGCCTGACTTGCTGAGTTGCTCCAGCATTTTGTGTGTGTTGCTCTGGACTTCCAGCATCACTTGTGCCACCCCCAGACAAGGCTGGCTATTATTCATCCATAATTAGTTATGAGAAGGCAGGTGAGGGTGACCCATTGTCTTGAGCCACTGCACTCCTTCAGAGTTTAGATTCAGATTCAGGTTCAGATTTATTGATCAGGTATACATCAAAACGTACAGTAAAGTGCATCGTTTGCAGCCAACACACCCAGGGTACGCTGGGGAACACTGCAAATGTTGTCACACATTCTGGTGTGAACACAGCATCTCTACGATGCTCAGTCGAATAACAGACAACAACAAAACTGAACATAGCAAATGACAAAGCAAAACAAACCCTGCTCCTCGCTCTCACCCACATGCCACTAACCCCGCAGTCCTCTAACCCCAGGAATAACCATCTTCTTCAGATCCTAGCCTCCAGCAGACTCATGTGCTTGCAGACTAGGAGCTCCAGCCGTGGGCCTAACTTCCTGACCTTTGATCTTTGGTGTAGACCCAGGAGCTCGCAGATAATAATGAATGAGGAACCTGGATGAGGACCCAAACTCACCCCTAGAACACCACACTCACCAATGACAGGACCCAAAAGCTAGGTCTGAAACTCCGATCTCGTCACCTCCTGGGACTTGGCGACAACTCACTGACATTCAGCCCTTGTCTTCACTGGTCTGCAGGCCTAACACCTGATGACACCCACATTCCTGCCCCTTGAACATGGAACGGAGGCTTAAACTCTGGCCTATCCTCTAATTCCTCCATATCCCTGCCCCTAAACCTGATCCTGACCTCCAATCCCGCCCCCTCCCCAACTCTGCTCCCAAAACCATCCCCCTGAACCTTAAAAAACCCTAGGAAACAACTATACCTGAACTGCAACCTCTAGGTGGAGATGGTCTTCTGGGCAGAGATCCTCAATATTTCGACCCAGGGACAATGAAGTATGAGCAATTTACTTCCAAGTCAGGAGGGTGCATGATTTGGAGGGTGACTTGTAGGAGAAGGGCATCTGCTGCCCTTTATAGGTAGTGGGGGGTGCTGTCAGAGTAGCCCAGGAGAGTAACTGCAGTGCGGTTTGTAGATGATAAGCATTGCAATCACTGAGCACAGCTACCTAGCTGGACTAGTACAAGGGAAACTCTAACAGAGCGACGAATATAGAGTGACAGGTACAGAGAAAGTGCTGTCCAGGCACAGTGGTGTAGATGGGCTGGAATGGTAATGCTGTAAGACCAGGGTACAATTCCCCTCTGCCGTCTGTAGGGTATTTGTACATTCTTCCCGTGATTGCGTGGCAGTCCTCCGGGTGGCCTCCCACATTCCAAACACGGATGGTTAGTGTTAGTGAGTTTCGGGCATGCTATGTTGGCGCCAGAAGTGTGGTGGCATTTGTGGGCTGCCCAGCGCAATTCTCAATGAATTGATTTGACGCAAGGTTACGCATTTCGCTGCATGCTTCAATGTACACGTGACAAATAAAGCTAATCTTTAATAAGGTGCAAGCACCACGAGGAGACAGACAAAGGGATTGAGAGTTCACCTTTGTTTGTATGAGAGGTCTGTTCACACGATTAAAGCTGTCCTTGAGTCTTTGGTGCATGTTCTGAAACTTCTGCATCTTCTGCCTGTCAGAAGGAGGGAGAAGAAGGAATGCCCAAGAGCAGAGGGGTCTTTGATTACATTGGCTGTTTTCCCAAGGAAGCAGGAAGTGTAGACAGGGTCCACGGAGGGGAGACTGGTTTTTATGGGCACTCTGTTGTTGGAGACGATCACTGTACAGCCCCTCGGTTGTGCACAGAAATAAGAGGGGTGAGGCTGGGACGGAAGGAACTGCTCTGCGAGGAGCTGGCATGGACACTATGAGCAGGAACACAAGAGGATGTAGACTCAGCCAGCTCCTCTCTCACCACCATCGAGGACATCTTCAAAAGGCAGTACCTCAAGTTGGATCATCCGTCATTACAGACCCTCACCACCCAGGACATACCTTCTTCTCATTACCACCATCAGAGAGGAGGGACAGGACCCTGAGGACACACACTCAATATTTTAAGAACAACTTCTTCCCCTCCACCATCAGATCTCTGAATGGTCCACCAACACTATCTTGTAATTCCTCTTTTATACTATCCATCTCTCTACTGTCTATTTATTTGCTTGTTTGTTTATTTATCTGTGTATGTATCTATAAAGTTATTGATTATTATTTAGAGATTCAGCATGGAACAGACCCTTTTGGCCAACCGAAATGCACTGCTCAGCAACCCACCTATTTAACCCTAGCCTAGCCGAGCCTCACAGGTGGCACCGGAATTGAACTCTGAACTCCGGGACACCCTGAGCTCTAATGGCATCGTGCTAACTGTTGCCCTTCTGTGACGACTTATTTATTTCTTGATTTCTTTAGTTTGTTTATTTCTTTTTAGTGTGACTTAGGATCATTTTTAATGTCTTGTACTGTACTGCAGCCTCAAGACAACAGGTTTCATGATATAGCTCAGTTAATAAACCTGATTCTGATTCTGATTGGCCTTCACCTGTGTCTTATTGGGGTGAGTGTTAGTGAGACAGGAAGTCACCAGGAGGAGGTGCCCTTTTCCATGTTTGACCTGATGCCCTGTCCCTCCTCCCCGCGGGGTTGTTACCTGAGTCACGTGCAAATTGGCACAGGGCTAAGAAGATCAGAGAACTGAATATATGGCTCAAAGATTGGCGTGGAAGAAGCTGGTCTGAATTCACGTCAGTATTGGGGAAGGAGGGAGCTGTTCCAAATGAACTGTGCCTAGTGCCAGGGTCCTGGCCAATTACATAACTAGAGCTGTGTGCTGACATCAGCCTCCGAGACAGAGATCACAGGGTCACCAAAAGTTGCTGGGATTCACACAGGTGTAGTTTTATGCTTCCTTTCAAGTGTGCATAAAAGGCGTTGAGCTCATCTGGGAGTGAAGCATCACTGCAATTCATGATGTTGGGTTTTGTCTTGTCGGAAGTAATGGCCTGCAAACCACGTCAGAGCTGATGTGCATCCAATTCCGTCTTCAACTTCAATCATAATTGTTTTTTTGTCTTAAAATAGCCTTCTGTAAATCATACCTGGACTTCTTGTATAGTTCTGGATCACTAGTCTTCAATGCCACAGATCTAGTCCTTAGCAGACTATGAATCTCCTGGTTCATTGACAGCTTTTGCTTTGGGTATGTCTTGAAGGCACACACTCATTCACAAAGGTCTTGAAAAGTCAGTGACAACTACTAAGTCAGACTCGAAGATGAGTCCCTGAATATTGTCCAGTACACTGACTCAGAGCAGTCCTGTAAACAGTCCTCTGCCTCCCTTGGTGATGATAAATATTAACATCTTCCTGAGAAAGCAACTTGGATCCACTCCAATTTGCCTACTGTCACAACAGATCAACAGCAGATGCCATGTCATTGGCTCTTCACTCAGCCATGGGACATCTGGACAGTGAAGATACATACATCAGGATGCTCTTTATTGACTATAGCTTAATTTTCAGCACTATCATCCCCTCAAGACTAATCAATAAGCTTCAAGACCATGGCCTCAATACCTCCTTGTGCAATTGGATCTTCGATTTCCTTTCTTGCAGAACACAGTCAGTTCAGACAGGCAACAACATCTCCTCCACGATCTCCATCAGCACAGGTGTACCACAAGGCTTGGTGATTGGCCCCCTGCTCTATTCACTTTACACTTATAACTGTGTGGCTAAGCACAGCTCCAATGCCACATTTAAGTTTGCTGACAACGCCACTGTTGTTGGCTGAATCAGCATATAGAAGGAAGACTGAAAATCCGGCTGAGTGGTGCCACAAAAACAACAACCTCTCACTCAATTTCAACAAGAATAAGAAGCTGATTATTGACTTCAGAGGTGGAGAGAGCTAGCAACTTTAAATTCCTAGGTGTCATAATTTCAGAGGGATCAGATGATTTTGGGGATTGATAGATTGTTAAAATTGTCTTGATGTTGCTTTCTGAAGTACTGTGGCAGTGACTGAGGATTACAGCTGTAGAAATACTTGTAGGCTATTTTCTAAATGGGGAGAAAATTCCGAAATCAGAGGTGCAAAGAGACCTGGGAGTCCTTGTGCAGGATTCCCTAAAGGTTAACTTACAGATTGAGTCGGTGGCAAGGAAGGCAAAGATAATGTTAGCATTCGTTTGGAGAGGACTACAATATAAAAAGCAACAACGCAACATTGGGGCTTTTTAAGGTTTTGGGCCTCTTATCTAAGAAAGATTTTCTGGCATTGGAGAGGGTCCAGAGGAGGCTCATGAGAATGATCCTGGGAATGAAAGGGTTACTGTACGAGGAGCATTTGATTGCTCTGGGCCTGTTTTATTCTGTATCTCTAAGTAAGTTTTAAAAAAATAAACATTATACAAGAAAGAATACAATTAATTACAAAGGAACTACAGATAGCTGTAGGCACAGCTCAGCACATCACAGAAACTGGCTCCCTCTCCACGGACTTCCACTTCTTCCTGCCTCGGTAAGGCAGACAGCATAATCAAAGTCCCCTCTCATCAGAAACATATGATCCTCTCCCACCAGATAAGATACAAAATCCTGAAAACACATGCCACCAGGCTCAAACACAGTTTCTACCCTACCGTGATAAGACTATTGAACAGTTCCCTAGTGTGATGATGTTTATTTATTTAGAGATACTGCGTGGAGCAGGTCCTTCTGGCCCACCGGGCCACACCGCCTAGCAACCCAATGATTTTAACCCTATCTTAATCACAGGACAATTCACCAGTGGACCCAGCTTCGAAGCAGAGTGGCTCTGCACAGTGGACCATGCTGCGGAGGAAGGTAAACTCCACCAGAATCGGGCGACTTTGTGGCATCAACCCAGCCCCCAGAAGGAAAACAAACTTAGCACATCATTCAACATGTGGTATAAACAGAATAGTCAGCAGCGGTTTATAGAGCTTTTGAGACAGTTGGGTCTTTATGGCTCTTTCTGACAAATTCTACTCCCTTTTTATGGCCGATAACCTTCTGATTTGATGGATGGGTGAGCTGACTACTGCAACGGGTTGTTTAACTAATAAACTGTGGTTAGTTTTTCAATTGGTCAGTTTTATAACTCAGTATATTTATTTTCTGTGCTTATGGGAGAAATGCAAAAAAAGATTCCCCAATTATTTATCTTCAAGTCAACAGCCAATGTTAGATTTCCTAAGGCTGAAACTCTCCACCTATTGTATAATTCTTTCCACAACTTCTCTTTGGCTAACATATTGGAAAAATGCTTTAGTATAATTATTATTATGTGTAGTTCTGGTCACCTACCTACAGGAAAGAAATCATTAAGACCAAAGGAGTGCAGAGAAAACTTACAAGGATGTGGCCAGGAGTTATAGAGAACCTGAGTTATAGGTTAAGGTTGAATCGGTTAGCACTTTATTCTCTGGAGCGTAGGATATGAGGGGAGGTTTGATAGAGGTATGCAAAATTATGAAGTATATAGATAGGGTAAATGAAAGCAGTATTTTGTTTCCACTGAGATTAAAACTAGGGGTCATTGGTGAAAAGTTCAAAGACTATTTTATGATCAAAGTATGTATACTTTAAACAATCTTGCGATTTGTCTCCTTACAGGCAGCCACAAAACAAAGAACCCATTAAAAACAAAAGAAGACAAAAGTCAAACATCCAGAGTGCAGAGAGAAAAAAAATAAATTGTGCCAACAATAAAAACAAGCAAACAGCTTTCGGAACTGAAGCTCAGAACAACGGACATCACGGCAGCTGATCCACGAGTTGCAGGCCACAACCTCAGCCCAGCACAGAGCAAGCCAACCTCTTCCCCGACAGCCCCCACCATTTCATTCTGCCCCGGCACTTAAATTGTCCAAACCTCAGGTCAGTCTCACCCAAGGGCTCAGCTTCGCCATCTCGGTTCTAACAGCACTCAACCTTTCCAATTTAGCTGGGCTCTTAGGGGAGAAAGGTGAAAAGTTTAAAGGGTACATGAGGGGAAAGTCTTCACTCAGAGGGTGGTGGGAATGTGGAACAAACTGCCAGCAGATGTGGTAGATGTGGGTTTTATTTCAGGATTTAAGAGAAATTTGGATAGGTACATGGATGGGACAGACATGGAGGGCTATGATCTGGGTGCAGTACAACAATAGTTTGGCACAGACTAGACTAGATGGGCTGAAAGGCCTGTTTCTGAGCTTTGGTACTCCATGACTCTATGACTACAACTCTTAAACAGGAATAAAGTATATACTGGAAATACTCAGTGCTGTGGAGAGAGAAACACGGAGTAACATTTCAGGTTGACAACCTTTCACTGGAATTGGAATTGGAATTGGTCTTTCACTGGATGGGTCCTGAACAGTTGCCCTTTTCACTATTCTCTCTACAAATCATGGATCTGTAATCTCCAGGTCCATACTTCACAATGTGCACCAGTAATATGGATGAGGCAATGAAGTGTAATACTGAATTTCTAAATTTGCCTTATGCACAGTTGGGTGGGATGGTGATGAGGAAGCAAAGGGGCTTCAAGGTTTTAAAGGGTGGGCAAAGATTCACGAGTGGTGTTTAGGAAGCTTCTAGATGGGTCCATATATGGATCATATGCAGGCAGAAAGGATTTACAATACTGTGCAAAAGTCTTATGCCATAGGGTGACTAGGACATTTGCACAGTACTGTATTTGTCAATGTGGAGCAGAGAGCGAGTTTGTTCATCTGGCAGGAGCAAAGGATGTTGGGAATGGTGAGGGTGGAGTGCTGTGGAAGGGGTGTGGGACAGGTGGCAGAAAAGGAGTGCCAGGGCAGGGGGTGGCACAGGTGTGGACACACCCAGTCCCGAGACACCAGGCAAGGTCATTTGATTCCAAACAATTGCTTATTGATCATTAAAGAATGTCTCTTTGGTGCTTCCAGCTCCCTCCCCTCTCCCTTCCTCTGTCCCCATCTATCATGCCCCTTTCCCACTCACTGTCCACCAAAGACCCAGGTTTATCATCGCTCACAAATGTCATGAAATTTTTCTTTTGTGGCAGCAGACTATGCAATACATAAAATTAATGCAATTCGTGCAAAAAGTCTTATATATATGTGCCTAAACCTTTGCATAGTACTGTAGTTTAATTTGGCTTTGTGTCTGACACAGACATCATGGGCCACGTGGCCTGATGCACTAATGTAATGTTTTATGTTCTGTATCTTGTCAGGTGAGATAAATGGGGGAATACACTATAAGCTAACATTTGACACACGAGAGGCTGGTGCATAAATTGAGAGGTATTAGAAAATAAATGTCAGCATGGATTGAAAACTGGCAGTCATATGAATTACAAAGAGCTGGAATAAATGGGTTCTTTTCATGTTGGTGGGATGTAACTAAGGCAGTATCCCAGGGATTTGTTCTTGGCTTGCAATCATTTTCCATTTAACAGGCAGGAGGAGGAATGAGTTGTAAGGGTTCCAAGTTTAGCATTGTTATGAAAACACGTAGAAGGCATGTTGAGGTTAGCACATTGTGATCCAGTAATGGGATATAAATAGACTGAAATTGTTGGTGAAAATCCTGTAAATAAAGTTTAATGTGGAGAAGTGTGAGGTCATGCATTTCAGTAAGATAAATCAAAAGGCAGAATTTCAGAAGCAACACGGTCAGGGTGAATGCACACAGTCTTTTTCCTCAGGAAAGGGATTCAAAAACAGAGGTTTCGAGAGTTCGAGAGCCATGAGGTAATGTTGTAGCTCTATAAAACTCTGGTTAGACCACACTTGGAACATTGTGTTCAGTTCTGGTCTCTTTACTATCAGAAGGATGCAGAAGCTTTAGAGAGGAAGCAGAGATTTACAAGGATGCTACCTGGATTAGAAAGCTTGTTTTATGAGGATAGGAGTGATAGAGGAATGGCGGTTATGTGATACACAGATGATAAGAAACATAGATTGAGTGGATATCCAGAGACTTTTCACAAGGTGGAAATGGCCAATACAAGTGGACATCATCTTAAGGTGATTGAAGGAAAGTACAGGGGGGATGTCAGTGGTGAGAGTTTACACAGGAAGTGGAGGGGGTGTGGAATGCCCTGCCAGGGATGGTGGTAGAGGCAGATACAATAAGGGCATTTAAGAAACTCTTAGACAGATACATTGATGATAACAATATAGAGGGAAGGGTGACATTGAACTGAGAGTAGGTTACAAGATCAGCACTACATACCAGACCAAAGGGCCTGTAATGTACTATAATGCTCTATGTTTTATGTTTAAGTTGAGCAGAGAAAGATTTAAAAGGAACCTCAGAGACAATCTCTTTTCATGGAGGGTGGTGAGTATATGGAACAGTCAGAGGAAGTGGCAGAGGCAGGTACAGTAACGATGTTTATATGACATTTGGATGGGTACATGGTCAGGAAAGCATTAAAACAGAGGTTCCACTCTTTTAATGCTACGCACCAATACCATTAAGCGAGGGATCTGTGGACCCCCTGTTGGGAACCCTTGCTTTAGGCCATGGGCCAAATGTGGGAAAATGGTAGTTAGCTTAGATGTGCACCTTGGTTACCATGGATGAGCTGCCCAAAGCTTTGCTTCCATGTCGCATGACTATGATTATCTAAATGGAGTGAAGTTCACAGGGAACTAGGGATCAACGGGACATTGAAACATGGCATCTAAAGTTACTTACAGGCTACCAATCAGCCACAAGGGGACTTGGCAGTCCTTGTGCAAGGTTAACTTGCAGGTTGAGTTGGTGGTGAGGAAGGCAAATCATTCATGTCAAAGGAACTAAAGTATAAAAACAAAGATGTAATGCGGAGCCTCTATAAAGCACTGGTGAGGTCTCACTTGGAGTATTGTGAGCAGTTCTAAGCCCATTATCTAAGAAAGGACTGCTGGCACTGAAGAATGAACAAGTGAGCTTCACAAGATTGAACACAAAAATGAAAGAATTAAGATATGAGGAACATTTGATTGCTCTGGGCCTGTACACGTTGGAGCTGAGAAGAATAGGGGGGAGTTTTATTGAAATGTATCAAATATTGAAATGCCTAGATGGTGTGGACATGGAGAGTTTGTTTCTAGGATCAGAGGGCACAGCCTTAGGATAGAAGGGTGTGCCTTTAGAACAGATATGAGGAAGAATGTCATGAGTGAGAGAGTGGTAAATCTGTGGAATTCTTTGAAACAGACAGTTGTGGAGGTCAAGTCATTGGGTATACTTAAAGTGGAGGATGGTTGGTAAGGGCTTTGATGTTTATGTGGAGAAGGCAAAGGAATGGAGTTGAGAGGAATAATAAATGAGCCATGATGGAAATGCGGACCAGACACGATGGACTGAATGGCCTAATTATGCTGATATGTATTGTGTCTTTTTATGGTGAGATATGCTTGAAGAGGAGAGTGGCCTACTCTGGCATTACTCTCTGATTTCCCATCAGGATCTGGGCTTCCATTGCAGAGTGGGTGCACATGAACCAGTTGCTGGTTACAATACAATTTGCTGCACACTGAGAAATACAGACATCTGCATAGTGAGAAAAACAAACCGATGCATGACTGATGGATACAGACTGATGGATGGTGAGAAATACAGATGGATGGACAGTGAGGAATACAGGCTGATGACAGTGAGGAATACAGACCGATGGACAGAGAGGAATAGAGACTGATGACAGAGAGGAATAGAGACTGATGACAGAGAGGAATAGAGACTAATGACAGTGAGGAATAGAGACTGATGACGGTGAGGAATAGAGACTGATGACAGTAAGAAACAGAGACTGATGACAGAGAGGAATAGAGACTGATGACAGAGAGGAATACAGACCGATGGACAGTTAGGAATACAGACCGATGGACAGTGAAGAATACAGACTGATAACAGTGAGGAATAGAGACCGATGACAGAGAGGAACAGAGACTGATGACAGAGAGGAATACAGAACAATGGACAGTGAGGAATACAGACTGATGACAGTGAGGAATAGAGACTGATGACAGTGAGGAATACAGACTGATGACAGTGAGGAGTAGAGACTGATGACAGTGAGGAATAGAGACTGATGACAGAGAGGAATACAGACTGATGACGGTGAGCAATAGAGACTGATGACAGTGAGGAATACAGACCGATGGACGGTGAGGAATACAGACTGATGACAGTGAGGAATAGAGACTGATAACACTGAGGAATACAGACTGATGACACTGAGGAATACAGACTAATGGACACTGAGCAATACAGACTGATGACGGTGAGGAATAGAGACCGATGACACTGAGGAATAGAAACTGATGATGGTGAGGAATACAGACTGATGAACAGTGAGGAATACAGACTGATGCCGGTGAGGAATACAGACTGATGACGGTGAGGAATACAGACCGATGGACGGTGAGGAATACAGACTGATGACAGTGAGGAATAGAGACTGATAACACTGAGGAATACAGACTGATGACACTGAGGAATACAGACTAATGGACACTGAGCAATACAGACTGATGACGGTGAGGAATACAGACTGATGACGGTGAGGAATAGAGACCGATGACACTGAGGAATAGAAACTGATGATGGTGAGGAATACAGACTGATGAACAGTGAGGAATAGAGACTGATGACGGTGAAGAATACAGACTGATGACGGTGAGGAATATAGACTGATGTGGTGAGGTATACAGACTGATGACCAGTGAGGAATAGAGACTGATGACGGTGAGGAATACAGACTGATGACGGTGAGGAATACAGACTGATGACAGTGAGGTATACAGAGGGATGACAGGGAGGTATAGAGACAGACGACAGTGAGGAATAGAGACTGATGACAGTGAGGAATACAGACTGATGACGGTGAGGAATACAGACTGATGACGGTGAGCAATACGGACTGACGACAGTGAGGAATAGTGACTGATGACGGTGAGGAATACAGACTGATGACAGTGAGGTATAGAGACTGATGACAGTGAGGAATACAGACTGATGAAACTGAGGAATACAGACTGATGACAGAGAGGAATACAGACTGATGACGGTGAAGAATACAGACTGATGACAGTGAGGAATACAGACTGATGACGGTGAGGAATACAGACTGATGACGATGAGGAATACAGACTGATGACAGTGAGGAATACAGACTGATGACGGTGAGGAATAGAGATTGATGACAGTGAGGAATACAGACTGATGACGGTGAGGAATACAGACTGATGACACAGAGGAATACAGACTGATGACAGTGAGGAATACAGACTGATGACGGTGAGGAATAGAGATTGATGACAGTGAGGAATACAGAATGATGACACTGAGGAATACAGACTGATGGACACTGAGGAATAGAGACTGATGACGGTGAGGAATACAGACTGATGACGGTGAGGAATACAGACTGATGACGGTGAGGAATACAGACTGATGACGGTGAGGAACAGAGACTGATGCCGGTGAGGAATAGAGACTGATGACGGTGAGGAATACAGACTGATGACGGTGAGGAATACAGACTGATGACGGTGAGGAACAGAGACTGATACCGGTGAGGAATACAGACTGATGACGGTGAGGAATACAGACTGATGACGGTGAGGAATACAGACTGATGACGGTGAGGAATATAGACTGATGTGGTGAGGTATACAGACTGATGACCAGTGAGGAATAGAGACTGATGACGGTGAGGAATACATACTGATGACGGTGAGGAATACAGACTGATGACAGTGAGGTACACAGACTGATGACAGTGAGGTATACAGAGGGATGACAGGGAGGTATAGAGACAGACGACAGTGAGGAATAGAGACTGATGACAGTGAGGAATACAGACTGATGACGGTGAGGAATACAGACTGATGACGGTGAGCAATACGGACTGATGACGGTGAGGAATACAGACTGATGACAGTGAGGTATAGAGACTGATGACAGTGAGGAATACAGACTGATGAAACTGAGGAATACAGACTGATGACAGAGAGGAAAACAGACTGATGACGGTGAAGAATACAGACTGATGACAGTGAGGAATACAGACTGATGACGGTGAGGAATACAGACTGATGACGATGAGGAATACAGACTGATGACAGTGAGGAATACAGACTGATGACGGTGAGGAATAGAGATTGATGACAGTGAGGAATACAGACTGATGACGGTGAGGAATACAGACTGATGACACAGAGGAATACAGACTGATGACAGTGAGGAATACAGACTGATGACGGTGAGGAATAGAGATTGATGACAGTGAGGAATACAGAATGATGACACTGAGGAATACAGACTGATGACACAGAGGAATACAGACTGATGGACACTGAGGAATAGAGACTGACGATGGTGAGGAACAGAGACTGATGACAGTGAGGAATACAGACTGACGACGGTGAGGAATAGAGACTGATGACGGTGAGGAATACAGACTGATGACAGTGAGGAATAGAGACTGATGACAGTGAGGAATACAGACTGATGACGGTGAGGAACAGAGACTGATGCCGGTGAGGAACAGAGACTGATACCGGTGAGGAATACAGACTGATGACGGTGAGGAATACAGACTGATGCCGGTGAGGAATAGAGACTGATGACGGTGAGGAATACAGACTGATGACGGTGAGGAATACAGACTGATGACAGTGAGGAATAGAGACTGATGACGGTGAGGAATACAGACTGATGACGGTGAGGAATACAGACTGATGACAGTGAGGAATACAGACTGATGACAGTGAGGAATAGAGACTGATGACGGTGAGGAATACAGACTGATGACGGTGAGGAATACAGACTGATGACAGTGAGGAACAGAGACTGATACCGGTGAGGAATACAGACTGATGACGGTGAGGAATACAGACTGATGCCGGTGAGGAATAGAGACTGATGACGGTGAGGAATACAGACTGATGACGGTGAGGAATACAGACTGATGACAGTGAGGAATAGAGACTGATGATGGTGAGGAATACAGACTGATGACGGTGAGGAATACAGACTGATGACAGTGAGGAATACAGACTGATGACAGTGAGGAATAGAGACTGATGACGGTGAGGAATAGAGACTGATGACGGTGAGGAATACAGACTGACGACAGTGAGGAATACAGACTGATGACGGTGAGGAACAGAGACTGATGCCGGTGAGGAACAGAGACTGATACCGGTGAGGAATACAGACTGATGACGGTGAGGAATACAGACTGATGCCGGTGAGGAATAGAGACTGATACCGGTGAGGAATACAGACTGATGACGGTGAGGAATACAGACTGATGACGGTGAGGAACAGAGACTGATGCCGGTGAGGAACAGAGACTGATACCGGTGAGGAATACAGACTGATGACGGTGAGGAATACAGACTGATGACACAGAGGAACAGAGACTGATGACGGTCAGGAATACAGACTGATGACGGTGAGGAATAGAGACTGATGACGGAGAGGAATACAGACTGATGACGGTGAGGAACAGAGACTGATGACAGTGAGGAATACAGACTGATGACAGTGAGGTATACAGACTGATGACGGTGAGGAATAGAGACTGATGACGGTGAGGAATACAGACTGATGACAGTGAGGAATACAGACTGATGACGGTGAGGAATAGAGACTGATGACGGTGAGGAATACAGACTGATGACACTGAGGAATAGAGACTGATGACAGTGAGGAATACAGACTGATGACGGTGAGGAATAGAGACTGATGACACTGAGGAATACAGACTGATGACAGTGAGGAATACAGACTGATGACAGTGAGGAATACAGACGGATGACTTTGAGGAATACAGACTGATGACAGTGAGGAATACAGACTGATGACACTGAGGAATACAGACTGATGACACTGAGGAGTAGAGACTGATGACAGTGAGGAATAGAGACCGATGACAGAGAGGAATACAGACCCATGGACAGTGAGGAATACAGACTGAAGACAGTGAGAAATAGAGACCGATGACAGAGAGGAATACAGACCGATGGACAGTGAGGAATAGAGACCGATGGACAGAGAGGAATAGAGACCGATGGACAGTTAGGAATACAGACTGATGACAGTGAGGAATACAGACTGACGCCGGTGAGGAATACAGACTGATGACGGTGAGGAATACAGACTGACGACGGTGAGGAATACAGACTGATGACGGTGAGTAATAGAGACTGATGACAGAGAGGAATACAAACCCATGGACAGTGAGGAATACAGACTGAAGACAGTGAGAAATAGAGACCGATGACAGAGAGGAATACAGACCGATGGACAGCGAGGAATAGAGACCGATGGACAGAGAGGAATAGAGACCGATGGACAGTTAGGAATACAGACTGATGACAGTGAGGAATACAGACTGATGACAGTGAGGAATACAGACTGATGACGGTGAGGAATACAGACTGATGACGGTGAGGAATAGAGACTGATGACACTGAGGAATACAGACTGATGACAGTGAGGAATACAGACTGATGACGGTGAGGAATACAGACTGATGACGGTGAGGAATACAGACGGATGACTTTGAGGAATACAGACTGATGACAGTGAGGAATAGAGACTGTTGACACTGAGGAATAGAGACTGATGACACTGAGGAATACAGACTGATGACAGTGAGGAATACAGACTGATGACGGTGAGGAATACAGACTGATGACGGTGAGGAATACAGACTGATGACGGTGAGGAATAGAGACTGATGACAGTGAGGAATACAGACTGATGACAGTGAGGAATACAGAGTGATGACTTTGAGGAATACAGACTGATGACAGTGATGAATACAGACGGATGACTTTGAGGAATACAGACTGATGACACTGAGGAATACAGACTGATGACAGTGAGGAATACAGACTGATGACGGTGAGGAATAGAGACTGATGACAGTGAGGAATAGAGACTGATGACAGGGAAGTATAGAGACTGATGACGGTGAGGAATACAGACTGATGACGGTGAGGAATACAGACTAATGATAGTGAGGAATAGAGACTAATGATAGTGAGGAATAGAGACTGATGACATTGAGGTATAGAGACTGATGACAGTGAGGAACAGAGACTGATGCCGGTGAGGAACAGAGACTGATACCGGTGAGGAATACAGACTGATGACGGTGAGGAATACAGACTGATGCCGGTGAGGAATAGAGACTGATGACGGTGAGGAATACAGACTGATGACGGTGAGGAATACAGACTGATGACAGTGAGGAATAGAGACTGATGACGGTGAGGAATACAGACTGATGACGGTGAGGAATACAGACTGATGACAGTGAGGAATACAGACTGATGACAGTGAGGAATAGAGACTGATGACGGTGAGGAATACAGACTGATGACGGTGAGGAATACAGACTGATGACAGTGAGGAATAGAGACTGATGACAGTGAGGAATACAGACTGATGACGGTGAGGAACAGAGACTGATGCCGGTGAGGAACAGAGACTGATACCGGTGAGGAATACAGACTGATGACGGTGAGGAATACAGACTGATGCCGGTGAGGAATAGAGACTGATACCGGTGAGGAATACAGACTGATGACGGTGAGGAATACAGACAGATGACGGTGAGGAACAGAGACTGATGCCGGTGAGGAACAGAGACTGATACCGGTGAGGAATACAGACTGATGACGGTGAGGAATACAGACTGATGACACAGAGGAACAGAGACTGATGACGGTCAGGAATACAGACTGATGACGGTGAGGAATAGAGACTGATGACGGAGAGGAATACAGACTGATGACGGTGAGGAACAGAGACTGATGACAGTGAGGAATACAGACTGATGACAGTGAGGTATACAGACTGATGACGGTGAGGAATAGAGACTGATGACGGTGAGGAATACAGACTGATGACAGTGAGGAATACAGACTGATGACGGTGAGGAATAGAGACTGATGACGGTGAGGAATACAGACTGATGACACTGAGGAATAGAGACTGATGACAGTGAGGAATACAGACTGATGACGGTGAGGAATAGAGACTGATGACACTGAGGAATACAGACTGATGACAGTGAGGAATACAGACTGATGACAGTGAGGAATACAGACGGATGACTTTGAGGAATACAGACTGATGACAGTGAGGAATACAGACTGATGACACTGAGGAATACAGACTGATGACACTGAGGAGTAGAGACTGATGACAGTGAGGAATAGAGACCGATGACAGAGAGGAATACAGACCCATGGACAGTGAGGAATACAGACTGAAGACAGTGAGAAATAGAGACCGATGACAGAGAGGAATACAGACCGATGGACAGTGAGGAATAGAGACCGATGGACAGAGAGGAATAGAGACCGATGGACAGTTAGGAATACAGACTGATGACAGTGAGGAATACAGACTGACGCCGGTGAGGAATACAGACTGATGACGGTGAGGAATACAGACTGACGACGGTGAGGAATACAGACTGATGACGGTGAGTAATAGAGACTGATGACAGAGAGGAATACAAACCCATGGACAGTGAGGAATACAGACTGAAGACAGTGAGAAATAGAGACCGATGACAGAGAGGAATACAGACCGATGGACAGCGAGGAATAGAGACCGATGGACAGAGAGGAATAGAGACCGATGGACAGTTAGGAATACAGACTGATGACAGTGAGGAATACAGACTGATGACAGTGAGGAATACAGACTGATGACGGTGAGGAATACAGACTGATGACGGTGAGGAATAGAGACTGATGACACTGAGGAATACAGACTGATGACAGTGAGGAATACAGACTGATGACGGTGAGGAATACAGACTGATGACGGTGAGGAATACAGACGGATGACTTTGAGGAATACAGACTGATGACAGTGAGGAATAGAGACTGTTGACACTGAGGAATAGAGACTGATGACACTGAGGAATACAGACTGATGACAGTGAGGAATACAGACTGATGACGGTGAGGAATACAGACTGATGACGGTGAGGAATACAGACTGATGACAGTGAGGAATAGAGACTGATGACAGTGAGGAATACAGACTGATGACAGTGAGGAATACAGAGTGATGACTTTGAGGAATACAGACTGATGACAGTGATGAATACAGACGGATGACTTTGAGGAATACAGACTGATGACACTGAGGAATACAGACTGATGACAGTGAGGAATACAGACTGATGACGGTGAGGAATAGAGACTGATGACAGTGAGGAATAGAGACTGATGACAGGGAAGTATAGAGACTGATGACGGTGAGGAATACAGACTGATGACGGTGAGGAATACAGACTAATGATAGTGAGGAATAGAGACTAATGATAGTGAGGAATAGAGACTGATGACATTGAGGTATAGAGACTGATGACAGTGAGGAATAGAGACTGATGACAGTGAGGAATAGAGACTGATGACAGTGAGGAATAGAGACTGATGACACTGAGGAATACAGACTGATGACAGTGAGGAATACAGACTGATGACAGTGAGGAATACAGACTGATGACTGTGAGGAATACAGACTGATGACGGTGAGGAATAGAGACTGATGACAGTGAGGAATACAAACTGATGACACTGAGGAATAGTGACTGATGACAGTGAGGAGTAGAGACTGATGACAGGGAGGTATAGAGACTGATGACAATGAGGAATACAGACTGATGACGGTGAGGAATACAGACTGATGACTGTGAGGAATACAGACTGATGACGGTGAGGAATACAGACTGATGACGGTGAGGAATACAGACTGATGACCAGTGAGGTGTCATCTGTTGAGCAATTGAGACGGTACATGAATTGCAGGGGATCCAGTGGGGGGAGTATCAGGGTCTTGATATGCCTCATGACGAGCCTCTCAAAACACTTCATGATGATGGATGTGAGTGCAACGGGAAGGTAGTCATTTAGGCAGGACACTGAAGACTTCTTCGGCACGGGGACGATGTTGCCAGTCTTGAAGCACATTGGAATGGTGGCGTTACTCAGGGAGATGTTGAAGATGTCGGTGAGAACATCTGCTAGCTGGTCTACACATCCTCTAAGCACTCTATCAGGAATATTGTCTGGTCCAGCACCCTTCCGTGGGTTGACCCTGCACAAGGTTCTCCTCACGTCAGCCACGGTGAGACTCAGCACCTGTTCATTTGGAGGAGGGGTGGACTTCCTCGCCGCCATGTCATTTCTCACCTCAAAATGAGCGTAAAAGTAGTTCAGCGCATCTGGGAGGGAGGCATCAGCCACACAGTCACGTGATCTTTTCCTGTAGTTGGTGATGTCCTGAATGCCCTTCCACACATGCTGCGTGTATTATGGTTATAGTTATATTATGGAGCCACAATGGCATTTAACCCAGATTCCTTTGAGCTAATATCTGGAAACAGCTTACTTTCTACCTTTAATGTCTCTTTTTTCCTTTTCAAGCTGAAAGGCTTCTATTGGAGACCTTGGGCTAGAGTCACACCCAGACTCATGCAGTGATGGGACCTGCTCCCGGGCTCTCACAACCGGCCGTTTTTCAATTTCCCAAGGATGCGGACTAGATAATGGATGCACCTTCCGGGTTACGAGACTTCGCGGCCCTGTGGGTGAGCTGGCTCTGTGCCAGTGTCACCGACTGAAGCATAGCAGGAAAGTGCCAAATATCAATGTTTGGGTTAAGAAATGTCAGTCACCTTCAAAATGCACAGCATTATTAACTACTCACTCCCTTTTTGGGTTTGATCGAAGCTTGCACTCTTCACTCTCACTAACGACCCTGCTGTCCTAACACAATGTCTTTCCAACAAAGTGTCTCTCCCAAAGTGCCTCTCCACCAAAGTATCTCTCCCAAAGTGTCTCTCCCAAAGTGTCTCCCAAAGTGTCTCTCCCAAAGTGCCTCTCCCAAAGTGTCTCTCCCAAAGTGTCTCTCCCAAAGTGTCTCTCCCAAAGTGAGTCTCCCAAAATGTGTCTCCCAAAGTGTCTCTCCCAAAGTGAGTCTCCCAAAATGTGTCTCCCAAAGTGTCTCTCCCAAAGTGTCTCTCCCGAAGTGCCTCTCCCAAAGTGTCTCTCCCAAAATGTGTCTCCCGAAGTGCCTCTCCCAAAGTGCCTCTCCCAAAGTGCCCCTCCCAAAGTGTCTCTCCCAAAATGTGTCTCCCGAAGTGCCTCTCCCAAAGTAAGTCTCCCAAAGTGTCTCTCCCAAAATTTGTCTCCCAAAGTGCCTCTCCCAAAGTGCCTCTCCCAAAGCGTGTCTCCCAAAGTGTCTCTCCCAGTGTGTCTCTCAAACTCTCCCAAAGTGTCTCTCCCAATGTCTCTCCCAAATGTGTCTCCCGAAGTGCCTCTCCCAAAGTGTCTCTCCCAAAATGCCTCTCCCAAAGTGTCTCTCCCAAAGTGTCTCTCCCAAAGTGCCTCTCCCAAAGTGTCTCTCCCAAAGTGTGTCTCTCAAACTGTGTCTCCCAAACTGTCTCTCCCAATGTCTCTCCCAAAGTGCCTCTCCCAAAGTGTGTCTCCCAAAGTGTCTCTCCCAAAGTGTCTCTCCCAAAGTGTGTCTCCCAAAGTGTCTCTCCCAAAGTGTGTCTCTCAAACTGTGTCTCCCAAAGTGTCTCTCCCAATGTCTCTCCCAAAGTGCCTCTCCCGAAGTGTGTCTCCCAAAGTGTCTCTCCCAAAGTGTCTCTCCCAAAGTGTCTCTCCCAAAGTGTGTCTCTCAAACTGTGTCTCCCAAAGTGTCTCTCCCAATGTCTCTCCCAAAGTGCCTCTCCCGAAGTCTGTCTCCCAAAGTGCCTCTCCCAAAGTGTCTCTCCCAAAGTGCCTCTCCCAAAGTGCCCCTCCCAAAGTGCCTCCCCCAAAGTGCCTCTCCCAAAGTGTCTCTCCCAAAGTGCCTCTCCCAAAGTGTCTCTCCCACAGTGTGTCTCCCAAAGTGTCTCTCCCAAAGTGCCTCTCCCAAAGTGTCTCTCCCAAAGTGTGTCTCCCAAAGTGCGTCTCCCAAAGTGTCTCTCCCAAAGTGTCTCTCCCAATGTCTCTCCCAAAGTGCCTCTCCCAAAGTGCCTCCCCCAAAGTGTCTCTCCCAAAGTGTCTCCCAAAGTGCCTCTCCCAAAGTGTCTCTCCCAATCTCTCCCAAAGTGTGTCTCCCACAGTGTGTCTCCCAAAGTGTCTCTCTCGAAGTGTCTCTCCCAGTGTCTCTCCCAAAGTGTCTCCCAAAGTGTCTCCCAAAGTGCCTCTCCCAAAGTGTCTCTCCCAAATTGCCTCTCCCAAAGTGTCTCTCCCAAAGTGTCTCTCCCAAAATTTGTCCCCCAAAGTGTCTCTCCCAAAGTGTCTCTCCCAGTGTCTCTCCCAAAGTGTCTCCCAAAGTGTCTCCCAAAGTGCCTCTCCCAAAGTGTCTCTCCCAAATTGCCTCTCCCAAAGTGTCTCTCCCAAAGTGTCTCTCCCAAAGTGTCTCTCCCAAAGTGCCTCCCCCAAAGTGTCTCTCCCAAAGTGTCTCTCCCAAAGTGCCTCCCCCAAAGTGTCTCTCCCAAAGTGTCTCTCCCAAAGTGTCTCTCCCAAAGTGTTTCTCCCAAAGTGCTTCCCCCAAAGTGTCTCTCCCAAAGTGTCTCTCCCAAAGTGTCTCTCCCAAAGTGTTTCTCCCAAAGTGCCTCCCCCAAAGTGTCTCTCCCAAAGTGTCTCTCCCAAAGTGCCTCCCCCAAAGTGTGTCTCCCACAGTGTGTCTCCCAAAGTGTCTCTCTCGAAGTGTCTCTCCCAGTGTCTCTCCCAAAGTGTCTCCCAAAGTGTCTCCCAAATTGCCTCTCCCAAAGTGTTTCTCCCAAAGTATGTCCCTGGAGCAATATGCGTGGCTCCTTTTATACTCTTGGGGTAGGTTATCGCGTGACACTGCAAGAAACAAAGTTACAGATTCCCAGTACATCACGTACTGTCCCAGGTGTTGAAACCGGGGTTCAAAACAAACCACCCCTCACAGCTATTACAGCCAGTAGTTTTTTTGGATAAGTTTCTATTAGCTTTACACAGTAACTTCTACTTTTAAAGAGGGCCACTCGATAATTTCATGCCCAAAAGAACATCTTTATCTGGGACGGCAAATGATATTTACAAAACAGAGGCTTCCAGGTACCTCGTGCGTCATGGGTGGAGGAACTGTATACAATGCAATACCGCAAGTAAATCCTGCCAACTTCGGATCCCGCCTCTTGTTACCAACAGCTTCCCGATGAGTATTAACTTAATAATACTCACATCACAACATTTCTCCCCCTTTAAAATCCAACATTACCCAAATATAGAAGAACTGGTAAATAAAATCAGTGGTATCATTAGCAACTGGTTACCAATACAAAACACCTAAAAAATGTAGCAAATTCAACATCAAATCTAACAACAAAAATCTATCCAATCAAAGATTCATCTCTCCAGCTCTCAGCTTCAACCCACCCCCTCCGGTCTTCTCCTATCATTTCACATTTTCCCCTCCCCCTCCTACTTTCAAATGTCTTACTATCTTTCCTTTCAGTTAATCCTGACGAAGGGTCTCGGCCCAAAACGTCGACAGCGCTTCTCCTTATAGATGCTGCCTGGCCTGCTGTGTTCCACCAGCATTTTGTGTGTGTTGTTTCAATCAAATATTCAGTCTGTCAGGAGGTTTGCGAGGATACTGTGATCTACACACTACCCCTGGTGACCCAGCAGGCACCGCTGGCGATGATGTTTTGGGTGGATCTGGTGTCGGGGACATGAGAGGGGTCTGTGTGTCCATGTGAGAATGTCCATCGTCTTCAGGGGACTCTGCCCCCTCAGCAAATCTCTTCCTCTAGCAAAGCCACTGGTGGACATGCTTCCCCAGTAGTCTATCTCACCATTGGAAACTCCATGGAACTGTCTACGTCTGAGCCGGAATCATGACGCAGGCGCACATGGTCCTGATGTCTGTAGAAAACACGCCCATCAGTCAGCTTAACAACATAGGAGACTGCTCAGGAATAACCCCAGGTAACCATTGCTGATTATTGTTTCTCACATAGACATTGTCATCTGGTTCTAACTGTCTCTCTCGCACATGTTGATCATGTCCCTCCTCTGCTTTTCCTGCTTTCTCTCCACTTTTGCCTTCAAGTCTGGGTGCAGCAGGTCCAATCTTGACTTAGGCCTACGCCCCATCAGCATCTCTGCTGGAGTGCGTGCAGTCGTAGTCTGTGGAGTGAGGTGGTATTTAAACAGGAAACGTGAAAGCCGGGTACTAAGAGAGTCCCCTGTCATACGCTTCAGGCCTTCCTTCACTGTCTGAACAGGCCACTCAGCCAAACCATTGGAGGCTGGGTGGAAAGGGACCGTCCGAATGTGAGGAACGCCATTCTGCCGCATGAACTCACTGAACAGCTCACTGGTGAACGTCGGGCCATTATCAGTGACCAGAGTGTCAGGCAACCCGTGGACTGCAAACACTTGCCTGAGTTTGTCTATGGTTGAGGGGGCTGTGATGTTGCTCATGATGTGAACTTTGATCCATTTGGAATGCACATCTACCATTACAAGAAACATCTGCCCTATAAAGGGGCCAGCAAAGTCCAAATGTAGCCTAGACCAGGGGTAGACTGGTCACTCCCATGGGTGCAAAGGAGCTGGTGGTGGCATGTTCTGATTGGTCTGACATTGTGTGCATGATTTTACCTTGTTCTCCAGATCCTGATCCATTCTTGGCCACCAGACGTAGGATCTTGCAAGGCTTTTCATTTGAGACACCCCTGGATGAGTCTCATGAATTTCCTCCACAATCTGTGAACGGCCAGGGGGAGGCATGATGACCCTCACCCACCCCCCCCCCCCAGAAAATGCAGCCATCCTGCAGATTCAGTTCCATCTTGCGTTTGGCATAAGGCCTCAGTTCTTCTCCTTCCACGACTCTGGGCCAGCCTTAGAAAAGGGAAGTCTTGACTATAGACAGGACTGGGTCCCTCTCTGTCCACTGCTTGATCTGGGTCACCTTCACAGGTGTCTCGGACAGCCTCTCCAATGCAAACACAGTCTCTGGAGGCACACATGTAGCAGCAGGCATCTCAGGTAAAGGGAGTTGACTCAGCGCATCGGCGTTTGCATTATCCCCACCCATTCTGTACACAATAGTATACTGGTAGGCTGACAATGTGAGAGCCCAACACTGTATCCTGGCTGAGGCTAGCGGTGGGATGCATCTGGTCTCACTGAGAAGGTTCATCAGTGGTTTATGGTCTGTATAACTTGTGAATGCACGTCCATAGAGGTACTGATGAGAGTGTTTGACCCCCGCAAAAACAATGGCCAGACCTTCTTTGTCTAGCTGTGAATATCCCTTCTCAGCAGCCACCAGGGTATGTGAAGCAAAACCAATAGGCTTCTCTGAACGGTCCTCCATTACGTGTGAGAGAACTGCCCCGACTCCATAGGGTGAAGCGTCACATGAAAGGGCGATCTCCTTGTCTGGGTCATAGTGAACGAGCAGCTTAGCTGAGTGCAGGAGTCCTTTCACTTCCTTGAAAGCTTCCTCCTGCTCTTCACCCCACTGACACTTAGTGTCATTGTGAAGCAGCTGATACAGTGGGGTAAAAACCTTTGAGACGTCGGGAAGAAACTTGCCATAATAATTCACCATGCTCAAAAATGATCTGAGTTCAGTGACGCTCTTGGGGCTTGGGGCCTCCTTGATAGCTCTCGCTTTGTTCTTCACTGGGCAAAGCCCCTCAGCTGTAACCTTGTGTCCCAGGTAGGTCACACTCGGAGCCAGGAACACACATTTTCCACATTTCAATCGCAACCCTGTGTTTGAGAGCCTCTTCAGCACCTGTTCTAAGTTAACCTCCGTGGCTCCCATGATCAAAATATCATCAAGATACACTGCTACATGTGGAATCCCCTGCAGCAAAGAGTCCATTGTCCTTTGGAAAATGGTGGGGCTAGACGCCACTCCAAACACCAGGTGATTGTATCTGAATAATCCCTTGTGCGTATTGATGGTGACGTACTCCTTTGAATCCTCGTCAAGCAGCAGCTGTGGTAGGCATGGCTCATGTCCAGCTTTGTGAACAGCTTACCCCCTGACAGGGTCGCAAACAGGTCATCCAATGGGTACATGGCAATGGGTACTCCTCCAGCTTAGAGACCTGATTCACTGTAAGCTTGTAGTCCCCACATATCCTCACCGTTTTATCTGCTTTCAAAACTGGAACAATGGGAGCCGCCCACATTGAAAACTGGACAGGCTCAGTGATGCCCAGCCCCTGTAAACAGTCCAGCTCCTCCTCGACTTTGCCTTTCATGGCATAGGGCACCGACCTGGGCTTAAAAAAACGTGGTGTGGCCTCAGGGTCGACATGGAGTTTCACAGTCACACCCTTCAGTGTGCCCAGCTCGTCCCTGAAAACATCACTATACCGCTGCAGAATGTCTTCTGTTGAGTGTGCATACTTAATTTCATGTCAGTTGAGCAAAGCCAATCGCGGCCCAGAAGACTGGGCCCACTGCCCTTAGCTATCACCAGCCTGGCTTCAGCCTCCTGGCCCCCGGCTGAAATATCCACATATAACACCCCTAAATGAGGTATGGGCTGCCCCGTATTGGTCCTGAGTTTGAGCTTAGACGGTCTGATGGGAGGAAGGTTGGACCCCCGTGTCCTCCTGTAGATCTCTTCACTAATGTCTGATGCAGTAGCCCTTGAATCAATCTCAAACTTAATGTCCTTTCCCTTGACAGTGACTGTGGCATAATATGATTCAGGTGGTCCCTCATCCGTTTCCACCCCAAACATGTTGTAGGCACACGCTGCCTCTCCATCTGCTTCTCCCAGGTGGTGTGTGGCTGCCCGAGCCTGTTGAGCTTTCCCCTGCCCAGGCTTAACCTCACCCTTTATGCTCCTGCACTTTTTAACTAAATGTCCCTTCTTGCTACAAGCATGGCAGACAGTATCTTTGAATTTGCAAACATTTGCACAGTGCGTTCCTCCACACCAAAAACGTTCCACCCGCTTTTCCTGCCTACCAGTCTCCCTCCTGACTTGGAGCACTGCCGCTGACTGCGATCCCCCCATATCCTTTCTGTATATCCTTGGCATTAACAGCAGCCAACTCCATGCCTTGGGCAATCTCTAGGGCTGTCTTGAAAGTCAACGGTGGGGTTTCCCCCAACAAGCGGTGTTGTACGGCGTCATTATTAATGCCACATACTAATCTGTCACGGAGCATGTCATCCAACACGGCTCTGAAATCGCAATGCTCCGACAGCTGCCGAAGCTCGGCCACAAAATCACCCACAGACTGACCTGGCTTCCGGACCTGGCTGTGAAACTTGAACTGTCGGACTATCACCGAAGGTTTTGGATTGAGCTCAACCAGTTGGTCATATGGAATTTCTCCCGGTTTCCGTGGTGTGGCTAAGTTCCTTATCAACTAGTAAGTCTTTGCCCCACACACACTCAGAAGAATAGAGTGCTCCTTAGCCTCCTCAGTAATTCCATTCGCACTGAACAAGTGTCCCAACCTTTCCTCGTACTCCAGCCAGTCCTCGATTTCCTCTTCAAATTCACTGATAATCCGCTCACATCTCCTGTTCGAAACGAGCCGACACATCCACAAAACCAGTTCATCTTGTCACCAAAAATATGTGGTAACTTCTACTTTTAAAAAGGACCACTCAACAATTTCATAGCCAGAAGAACACTTTTATCTGGGACGGCAAATAGTATTTACAATAGAGGGGCTTTCAGGTACCTTGTACGGCATGGGTGGTGGAACTACATACAAAGCACACTGGCAGTAAAACCCTGCGTAAACCAGAACCAGCATCTTCTTACCAATGGCTTCCCGATTGGTATTAACTTACTGTTAGTAATACCCACATTACAACAGTGATGGAGTAGGATTTGCCCATTTTTCCTGGCAGAAGTGCTCAAGCTATACCACGTTGGTTGGGAAGTGGCGGTGGAGGTCTTGCCAGAGATTTGGATGGGGTTAAGGTCATAACTCCGACTGGGCCACTCAAGGACATCAGTTTTCTTCATTTGAAGCCACTCCCTTGTTGTGCTGGCAGTGTGCTTTGGGCTGTTGTCCTGCTGAAAGATGAAATGCCTCCCTAGTTTAAGCTTTCTGACAGAGATGAGCAGGTTTTTATCCAGAATCTCTCTGTGTTTAGCAGCATTTATCTTCCCAGCAAGCCTGACCAGATTTTCAGTCCCTGGTGCTAAAAAGCATCCCCATAGCATGATGCTACTTCCACCATACTTCACAGTAGGGATGTGCTCTATTAGATCTAAAGCACACATACCACTTAGTATTGGGACCAGAAAGTTCCACTCTAGTCTCATCTGACCACAAGAACTTCTGGTAACATAGCAGCGTATGTGAGTCCATTGGCCTCTCAGGCCAACCAAATTGTAAAATCTGTTTTTTCGATCCAAAGATAATTCTACTCCAAGAACATCGGATACTATGGGGCTGCTCCATCAGTGAGATGCTCGCTGATCGGAGTAGCTGGACTGGCGTTGGCAGCCGAGCCGGTGGCGGTGTTGAAGAAGCTGGTCAGGATATCGGAGAAGGTGGTCGGGATATCGGAGGAGCCTGTTTGGGTACGGAGAAGCTGAACTGGCTACAGACCATGTTGCTGGCCGCTACTCAGAAGCATCGAAGTTGGTGTGGTATAACCATTTAAGATTGTTTTGGACATTTCACTTGCGATCACAAGTCTCAGTTGGACAGTGATAATGTAAGTTGCTACAGACCTGTACCCTAGTCTGGTGAAGAGACAGTCAACAAGGGATTGTGTAGCCTCAGTTGTAGTGAGAACTAGGCCTCAAGCCTGGGACTTGCCTGCTGCTGCAGACCAGGTGAGATAGGCAGAAGCACTACAGTCTGGTTGAGCTCAGCTGGGGCCTAGCCTCGCCTGTCAGTGCTGCCCTCCCACGTTTGAGCAGTGGAATGACAGGCTGGATTGCGTGCGTCTGAACACTGCCAGGACACTGTACTGTCACATGCTGGACATGGCCACTCAGAGTCTTGGATTATGTATGTTTTTTTTCAAGTGAATATGCTTCTTTGCTTGATATTTTGAATTGTTACTCATTATTTTTGAACATTTGCTTGCTATTTTGAATATTTTGCATCTTGGCCCGAAAGGAACTCAGTCACGTTCAGCTGTACCCATGTATGATATGAATGATAATAAAACTTGATTTGATTTGTTTTGACCTTCTTCCACATCTTTACAGTTATCTATTAAGTGACACTTTGCAAAGTCTTTACAGGCAAGAGTATGCTTTTTTTCAGTCAGGGCTTCTTTCTTGCCACTTTTCCATATATATCCATGTTGTTCAAGGCCTTAGAGATTGTGGAGCCTTGAAATTCATCTCTAGTTACAGCCACTGACTTCAGCAGCTCACTCAAAGTGACTGTTGGTGTCAACACTAGCCTCTCTTACAAATGCCATTCTTCTCTGACGACTAAGTTTAGAGGGTGGACTAACCTAGACAGTATGGCTGTGGTTTCATATTTTTCCACTTTCCACAATGGACTGCACTGAGCTCTGAGGTATGCTCAGTGCCCTTGAGATGGTCTTGTACCCTTCCCCAGATTTGTGCTTCTCTATTATCATTTCCCTAACTTATCTCAGATGCTCTTTTGTCTTACTTTGGTTAGGTCTGTTGAAAATCCATCATAGTGTTGGACCTTACAGAAAGAGGGGGTACATACAGTAATCTTATGAATTTATTAAAACCAGGTGATCCCCCAGTTTTCTACATTAACAAATTGGGTGAGTCAATACGGTAATATATTTCTACTGAGGAAAGTTAGCATAGTAATTATGAAGGGGATGAATAAATTCTTCAGTCTCAGAACTTTGTTTTTTTTTAAATTTTTAGTAAATTGTTGACAGGTTTTGGAATTTCTCTTTCGACTTGACATGATTGATTCAGAAATCCTATTTAAATTGTGAAATTTGAGAACAGTTGTGGGGATTGAACATATCCTCAAGGCATTGCAGCATCATTTTAGCAGCATTCACAAGGATAACATTTAAATACTTTTTGCAAGTAAGGACACAAATAGAACAAAAGTTAGAAAACAAAGTGATTACTGTGTTGCTATAGCGATTAGGGTTGTGCAAGTTGCTTCAAGAGTGGAATGGTTGAAGGAAAGGAGTTGTTCTTAAACCTGATGGTGTGGGACTTTGGGACTTGCCTGATGGGAGAAGGTGGCATGTCCCAGGTGGTGGGGATCTTTGATGATGGATGCTGCCTTCTTGAAGCAGTAGCTTCTGTTGATAATTGTATGTACAAGTCGATTGATGCTAGGAAGCAGGGGTTGATGGTGGAAAGTTGTTTTTTCGGACTGGAGGCCAGAGACTATTAGTGTTCCTCCCCAGGGGCCAATGTTTGACCCATTGCTATTAGTCATCCATACCAATGATTGGATGAAAATGTTAAGTAAGTTTGAAGATGACACTAAAATAGGTAGTGTTTTCAACAGTGAAGATAGTTATCAGGATTTACAGAGGGACCTGTGCAAATGGACATGTAACGCGGTGTAAAGATTCACTGCTAATGTAACGGCTTCTCTGTAATGTTCACTGCTGAGGTAACGGTTTCTCTGTAGCAGCAATGTTTGGGTTATGCCTGGAGATTTCAGGACTGTGGTATGCATGTTAGCCAATCAGAGATTGTTGCTCTGTCTTGTGAATCTGGAAGGAGGTATTTTGCGGGCTTTCTCGAGAAGAGATGAAGAGGGAGAGAGTGTGGAGGGAGCTAGTAGACCACCCGACAGAGTGGACTGGGATCTGAGGGTCCAAAGGTCGGCAACGCTTGGAGGAGATCAATGGTGGAAGAATGGCGACTGAGTGAGCTCCAACGGGGACTTTTGACTTTTCCTGGAATTGGGCCCTTTTTTATTGTCAATATTAACCCTATAGTCAGATTAAGATTAATAAAGTCTATCATTTAATTGCATATGGTGTACTGTCTGATATTTTGCATTTGTAACTGGGCGGTACATTACAGCATCTACACAAACGTGATTTCTCAGTTTGGCTGTTTCCCCTAGATGAACACGAGTTGGCCGAGCCTGAGGGTTACAGACAGAAATGGCAAATGGAGCTTTAGATTTGGGAGACAGATGAGGCTAGAACTTTCACAGTGAATGGTAGGGTCTGAGGCCTGTTGTAGAACAGAGGCAGCTAGGAGTACAAGTATGTGGTTTGCTCAAAGTGAGATGGTGAAGAAGGCTTTTGGCACCCTGGCTTTCATCAGTCACGGAGCTGATTATAAAGTTGGGGATGTTATGTCGCAACTGTACAAGATGCTGGTAATGGGTGCATTTGCAATATTGTGTTCTGTTTTGGTCACCCTTCTGCCGGAAAGATGCATTAAGATGACTGTACAAGATGATGCCAGTACGCAAGGCAAGGGACTGAGTTATGGAGAGAGATTGTGCAGGCTGGGGCCTTTTTCAATGGAGAATAGGACAATGAAGGATGATCATATATTAAAAATATATATCTATATTTTTATATATAAAAATATATAAAACTATATAAAAATGCAGATGGCAATTCCAGTTCTCAGGTTTAAACGTGTCTGGATGGGCACTTTAATTGCTAATGCAAAAGAGGGATTGGAATTGGTTTGCTTTACTGTCATGTGCACTGAGGTGCAGTGAAAAGCGTTTTTTTGCATGCCATTAGCTAGATCATGGCATAACTATGTACTGTACATTGAAGTACTAAAAAGATAACAAAATGAAGAACACAGGAGATTCTGCAGATGCTGGAAATCCAGAGTAACACACACAAAATGTTAGAGGAATGCAGCAGGTCAGGCAACTTCTATGGAGATGAATGAACTGTTGACATTATCAGGTCAAGACCAGTGCCAAATGTTTATTCCTCTCCATAGATGCTACCTGGGGTGCTGAGCTCCTCCGGCACTTTGTGTGTATTATTACAGAATGAAGAATATAATGTTGCAGTTACATTGTAAATGTACTATGAGCAAACAAATAAATTGCAAATAAACAACATCTCCTTGACCTTTCCTATAGCTTTGGAGAGGGATAGGAGCAGACAGTATGGGGAGTATTTAATTGTGGGAGGTGAATTACAAGCCATTAGGCAGGAACTGGGAAGCATAAATTGGGAATAGATGTACTCAAGGAAATGCACAACAGAAGTGCAGAAGTTGCTTACCAGCAGCACTTGCTGAGGGTTCTGGATAGGTTTGTCCGAATGAGACAGGGCAATGATGGTAGCAAGGAAGAACCATGGTTGACAAAAGATGTAAAACATCTTGTCAAAAGGCAAAAAGAAGCTTACTCATGGTTTAGGAAGCAAGGATCAGACAGGGCTCCGAAGAGTTTCAAGGAAGCCAGGAAGGAGCTGGAATGGACTTAGAAGAGCTAGAAGAAAGCAAGTAGGATTAAGGAAACCCCCAAGGCATTCTACATGCACGTGAAGAACCGGAGGAAGCCAGTGTGAGGGAACTGATAAGGGATAAGGGATAGTCGGGGAAACATGTGCCTGGAGTCAGAACAGGAAGGGAGGAACTTGAAAGATACTTTGCTTCAGTATTCACCACTGAGAGAGACCTTGACGTTTGCGAGGACGACATAAAACGGATTGATATGCTGGACCATGTTGATGCTAAGAAAGACTATGTGCTGGAACCTTTGAAAAATATTAGGATAGTTAAGTCCCCAGGGCCAGAGGATATACCCCAGATTACTCCAGGAAGTGAGGGAAGAGATTGCTGCAACTTTGGTGATGATCTTTATGTCCTCCTGGCTATAGGAGTAGTATCAGATGAATGGACGGTGGAAAATCTTACCCCTTTGTCCAAGAAAAGGAGTAAGGATAACCTTTGGAATTAGAGACCACTGAATCTTACTTTAGTGGTGGGCTAATTATTGTAAAGGATTCTTAGAGACAGGATTTACAAGCACTTGCTGCCTGGACTAGAGATTACGCCTTATGGATAGGTTGAGTGAGCTAGGGCTACTCTCTTTGGAACAGAAGCGAATGAGAGGTGTACAAGATGGCCAGATAGCCAGATCGGACGGGGGGGTGGGGGGGAAGAGCATGGCTAATATAATGGGACATAATTTTAAGATAATTGGAAGAAAGTATGGGAGGGCTGTCAGAGGTAAGTTCTTTTTTACACAGAGAGTGGTGGGTGTGAGGAATACGGGGTATTGGTAGGAGCATTAGGGACATCTAAGACATTCTTAGATAAGCACATGGATGATAGAAAAATAGAGGGTTATGTAGAAGGGAAGGGTTAGAGTAGGTTAAAAGATCAGTACAACATCGTGGGAGCAAGGGCCTGTAATGTGCTGCAGTATTCCATGTACTAAAGATTATGCACCAAATGCAGGTAGATGAAACTGGTATGATACCTTCAAAGGATGGCATCAATGTGAAGGGCTGAAGGACCAGTCTCTGTGTTTGGAGGAGTCTATGAAAGAAATGAGAACTGGAGACCCGAGGAAGACGCAGAATGATTTGGACATTGAGAAGGATGGTGGAGATAAACAGAGCAGAGGTTAGAGATAATATCAATGTTCTGGTTACAGAAAATGCAGGGGGCATGCTGTTATTTAACCAGTTCATCATAAACACTGCCTTTAATACCCCATGCAACAACCAGACTTACAGAGCGTTAAGAAGTGACAGGACCAAAATACATTCAACAAGTTCCATATATAGATACTTTATTATTTTTATAAATATTATAGACAGAAAATAAATCTTCTTAACACAAAGATTGTATAGAAAATTGCTTCAACAAAGGTTAAAGTTTACATGTAAAGTCCAGAGAAAAGTCGCATTTTGGTAGGATATTGACCATTGATCACACAAGCAACCCAACAAGTGGGTCAAAATATTTGGGCGGTGCTTTTACAAACAAAATTGAAAGTAAGTCATGCTTGTATAATACTGGGTTAGATATCTGAAAGCAATAGCGAAACTGCAATATAAAAACGCATTGAAACTCAGATATACTAAACAGAGAAAGAATGATTACATGTTATGGAAAGTGTTATTTCAATGTAACTGTGAAACAAGATCTTTCAGAGTGCAATACAGCTAAGTTACTGCAAGAAAACGGTGCTCTTGTATTAATTTGCAGATGTGCCCTTACTGTTCCATCGGTTTCTGAGGAAAGTAACTGCATGCACTGATTTGCTTTGCAGCAAATGAAGTGTATTCCACTTGTCCCAAGTTGTTCCATTGAAAACAGGCTGCTTTTATTTTAAAAAAATTAGGATTGACATTGTCACTGTTCTAAGTGATCCCCCTCTTGTGCACCCCAGCCTATGCAGTAACTCCCTGGACTTTAACAAACTGAAATAGGCAAGTTTATAAACATGCATGGCTCGGATTTCTTTCTGTGGAAGATGGTTACAGATTTCTGCTCTTTGGCCTGTAATTTGCTTTTTTTAAAAACCATCGTAGATAATAATCTCAAGTCTGCCGATTTGTTGCTTCCTGAGATACTGTGAACTGTGCATTTCAAGATCTTGTGTGTGTGTGTGTGTGTGTGTGTGTGTGTGTGTGTGTGTGTGTGTGTGTGTCTTTCCCAGATTTCCAGGCATCTGTCCAAGTGCCTGCCCAGAAAAGCGTCCAGCCATTGAAAGGCACAGATGGTATCATGTGAAGGCTTGACCCAAATTGGATCACGTTGCTTTACCTCGACTTCTAATAGATCCTGCACCAAGATCTACTCAAAGACATGTGAATTATCTTTCCAGTGAGCTGTAATCAGATCAAAGCACACTACACAAAGCATTTCAAATAAAAACAAGTATTACGATATTGTGAAAAACTGAAGTGACTTGTCATTTTGTCCACTGGCTTTGCAGCTGCTGGAATACACTGCAAACACACCACAGAAACGTGCTGGCCATCGCCCACCCATTCACAGCAATCCCATCTCATTCTTCCCATACTCCAATCAACTTCTAAACGTTAAAGAATAGTTTACAGCAGCCAATAAACCTACAGACATACACGTCTTTGGAAAATGTGGGAGGAAACTAGAGCAGTTCAGAAAGCCTTTGACAAGATGCTCATGAGGCTCCTCAACAAGGTACGAGCCCAGGGTAGTATAGGAAAGATTCTAGCATGGATAGAAGATTGGCTGCCTAGCAGGAGGCAAAGAGTGGGAATAAAGGAACCCTTTTCTGGTTGGCTGCCAGTGACTAGTGGTGTTCTATGGGGTGTGGGGTTAGGCTTCTTTTCATGTTATATGCTACTGATTTGGATGACAGAGTTGATGGTTTTGTGGCCAAGTTCATGGACGATATGAAGATAGGTGGAGGGACAGGTAGAGTTGAGGAAGCAGGGAGTCTGCAGAAGGATTCAGACAGGGCAAAGATTCGGCAGATGGAATATGGTGTAGGGAGGTGTATGCTCATGAACCTTGGTGGAAGGAATAAAGGCTTAAACTATTTTCTAAACTGGGTGAAAATTCAGAGGTTAGGGGTGAAAAGAACTTGGATTCCTCTTGCAAGATTCCCTAAACATTAATTTGCAGGTTGAGCCAGTGATAAGGAAAGCAAATTAAATATTAGCATTCATTTTAGAAGACTACAATATAAGTAAAAGCAAGGATGTAATACTGAGGCTTTGTAGGGCATTGGTCAGTCTGCATTTGAAGTACTGTGAGCAGCTTAGAGCTTCTTATCTAAGATATGCTGGCACTCAAGAGGGTCTAGGAGATTCACGACAATGATTCCAAGAATTAAAGTGTTAATGCATGAGAGGCATTTGATGGCTCTGGCCTAACTTTGCTGGAGTTTAGAAGAATGAGGGGCTGGATCTCATTGAAACGGACCAAATATTGAAAGGGCTAGATAGAGTGGATGTTTCCTGTAGTGGAGGAATCTGGGACCAAAGGGCACAGGCTCAGAATATGGAGACTTCTATTTAGAACAGAGATGAGGAGGAATTCTGTGGAATTCATTGCCACAGATGGTTGTGGAGGCCAAGTCGTTGGGTATATTTAAAGAGGAACTTGATAGCTCCTAGATTAGGAGCTATGGGGTCAAAGGGTATTGGGGAAAGGCAGGAGAATGGGGATAATAAATGAACCGTGATGGAATGGCAGAGCAGTCTAAATGGGCTAAATGGCCAAATTCTGCTCCTATGTCTTATGGTTAGTCGAGGGAACCCATGCAGTCACAGGGAGCGTGTGTAACTCCCCTGAGACAGCACTGAGGGCCATGCTCGAACCTGGGTCACTGCAGCTGAGAGCCAACAGCGGTACTAACTATGCACCCTGTATCCCCAATTCAGTCGTGTTAATGCTCTAAAAATCATGGGTCCTATAAACCGTGCTGCTAAGTGCTGGCACGCACTGCAACTGGGTGCCGTACACGATTCTCACCCACTAAGTACCACACCATAGTCAGACAGCAAAGGTGATAGGGTGGTTAAGAAGGCAAATGGTGGCCTCCATTAGACCGGGATTGAGATCCAGAGCCACAAGGTAATGATGCAGTTCTATTAAACCCCAGTTTGACCACATTTGAAATATTGTCTTCATTACTGGCTCCCTCATTACATGAAGGAAGTCGAAGCTTTAGAGAGGGTGAAGAGGAGGTTTACTAGGATGCTGCCTGGATTAGAGAGTGCGTTCTATGAGGATAGTTTGAACGAGCTTGGCCTTTTCTCTTTGGAGTGAAGGAGGGTGAGAGTTGATTTGGTAGGGTTGCAAAAAACTAAAACCATTTTAAAGTTTGAGGCAAAGCTCATTCTCTGCAGGGACCAGTGTAGTTTAGTCTCTTTCTTGCTGCCTGAGGAAGGGTCTCACACCCTTTATCTGCACAGTGCCACAGGCTATTCATGTTTAAGATAAGAAGAGAGACGCTGGAACCACTCAGTGGTCAGACAGCATCTGCGGAGAGAGAGAGAGCTGGTGTTAGCATTTCAGATTGAAGATCCTTCATCAGAACTGAAGAGAGTATAAAAGGGTGTTTCAACCCAGAGGTTTAACATCCGGTGAGGGGGTGAGGGGCGGAGAGGACAGGGTCACTGTCTGGGATGGGAAACACAAGGGAAATTAATGCTTGTAGATTAGAACTGATCTGTCTGGAAGAGGATGAGGAGAGGCATGTCAGTGAGTACAGAGGAGAGGAGGAAGGCCACACTGAGGCTGCGAGCTGTCATCAGTCTTACTCCCTTATGAAAGCTTTTGGTCACCAGAACTACCTGGGTCTCCAACCACCCCCCCCCCCCCTTCCCTGCAGTGTAAGGGCCTGGGCCCAGAACATCGAGGACTTGTTCATTTCCATGGATGCAGCCTCTCCTATTCAGTTTGTGTGTGTTGCAGTTGAACACCCTTGCCTTCTCACTTGTCCAGTTCCACTGAGGAGACCAAACCTTCACTCCACAGATGCTATCCGATTTCTGAGCATTTTCACCATTTTCTGTTATTTCAGATGTCCAGCATCTGCAGTTTTTGCTTCTCGAGTGCAGTTAAAACCTACATCAGTTAACAACTTACAGTCTTTAAAAATCCTCATGGGGTATTACCGAGAGCAAAGTGAAGCCAGAGCAGTTTGCTTGTTAGTTATGGCATGGAAGCACAATATTGAAACAGTTAGTCCACTCTATACCAGCAACAGGGTTATTAGACACCTGTAAGAATAGGACCGTTATTTCCCTAAAGCACACTTCCTTGTGTAGATAGCACATTCTCAAAATTGCACACTTTTGTAAGCAAAGTCTAGTCTTAAACATGTAAATACTGGAGTAATTTCTTCCTGTGCACCGGGTTCTGGTGTCAGCCTGCGCTCTGTGACTGACCATTCCAGCTGGGTTATTCACACCTTCTGCTGCTGTTGGCTGGCGCTCTTCAAGGGGTGGAAGTGGAGGCCGGCAAAAAACACCTGGTATCTGTCCTTCCACATCACGTAGCAGCCCAGGAGGCAGACGAGGGCGAGGGTTAGGTTCAGAACCATCTGCAGCAGTAGGTAGAGTTTGATGGTGTTGGTGACAGAGTCGCAGTCGGGCACATCGTTGTACTGGAAAGTCCGGGCTATCTGATCCTCAGGATCCTGCTTGCAGACGCAGTGCTCCGAGTTCATCTGGCAGGTGAGCTTGGTGATCTGATTATAATGGTGGCCAGCAAAAGCCACAGCTGAGATGCAGAGAATCAGGCCAAGGGTGCACAGCAAGAAGTAGATCAGCTGTGGATAGAAAGCACATTCATTTCATTATCATTGTTTAATATCCCCTTCGGGAGGGAGCTGGGGGACTGACAGAATCATGGACAGCCTCTGCAAAGGCTATTTTCCTGCCTGCACGTTGTCCGATTTCTGCAGTGTAGGACATAGAAAATTACAGCACAGTACAGGCCCTGCAGCCCATGACTTTATGCCAACTTTTAACCTGCTCTAAGATCAATCTAGCCATCCTTTCTACACAGGCACATTGATAACAGAAAAACTGACAGCTCTCTAAGTATTTCCTAAATGACCCTAAAGAATCTGCCTCTCCCACCATCCCTGGCAGGGCCTTACACGCACCCACCACTCTCTGTGTAAAAAAACTCACCTCAGCCACCACCCCCCACCCCCATTATCCTGAGCCAATTACCTTACAATTACGTTCCCTGGTATTAGACATTTCCTCCCTGGGAAAAAGGTTCTGCTATCCACTCGATCTTATCATCTTGTACACCTCTAGCAAGTCACCTCTCATCCTCCTGCCTTCCAAAGAGAAAAGCCCTTGCCCACTCAGCCTATCCTATTAAGACAAATACTCTAATCCAGGCAGCGTTCTGTTAAATCTCCTCTGCACGCTCTTTAACGATTCTACATCCTTCCTATAACGAGGTGACCAGAACTGAATACAATATTCCAAGTGTGTCTAGTTTGGCATTTACTTCCCTTCGCTTCCACTAATGCTGATGGGTTCTCTACTTGAAGATATTTGCATGGTGCTGTTAGAGGTGTGGGCAGAATTTTGATCCAGGGATAATTGAACAATGGTTTATGAATATCCTAGCTGTGACCTGGTGCTGCCCTGAGCTCTAAGAGGTGTGGAGTTGTTCATTTGAGAGGTGCTGATGTCAAGTTGTTCATTGGGGTAAGTGGGAAAACTCCTATGGACTTTGGCTCTCCTAATGGTCACACCTACGGTCTGCAGGCTCACAGACCAAACCCATCGCCCACTAATTTTCCCCAATGACCTATTCTCCTCAGATTTCTATCAATTCCCCCAAACTCCAGCACTCACCTACAGAATTAACCTATCAGCCTGCATTTCTCTGGGACATGGGAGGAAACTGGAGGGCACAGAGGAAAGACACACAATACTGTCAGGTGAATTTAAGGAAATGTGGGGAAAATAAATGGGATTCGTTTTATTTAAAATGGATGTACACAAAGTGAGCAGAGGTGATGGCTAGAACTCTGTGACTCATGAGCAACTATTTTCCCTGCCCCACCATCTGGGTCCTACCCTTTTCTCGCTGCTACCGTCAGGCAGGAGATCCAGAAGCCTGAAGTCCCACACCACCAGATTCAGGAATAGCTGCCTTTCTATAACATTCAGGGTCTTCAACCGACCCACACGACCTTAATCCTACCCCAGACTGGAACATTACAGATACCTCTACCATTGGGTGGCACGATAGCATTGCGGTTAGCATGTTGCTTTCAAGCACCAACTGTAAGATCGGAGTTTGATCCCTGCTGCTGCCTGTAAGGAATTTGCACGTTCTCCCCGTGACTGTGTGGGCTTCCTCTGGGTGCCCCGGTTTCCCCCCATATTCCAAAGACATACGTTAGGGTCACTAAATGCGGACATGTTACTTTGATGCTGAAAGCATGGCAATACTTATTGGCTGCTCAGCACAATCCTTGTTGATTTGATTTGATGCAAACAACACGTTACTGTCGAAAGGAAAGGTTATACAAGTTACTGTCGAAAGGAAAAGCTAGTAGTTTAGGATGTAACATAATGCAATAGTGATTTTCTGGTGGGCAAGACGTAATGAGTAGTTTGCCACAGGGACTGGTGCTGGGGCTCCAAGCATATGACTGTCTTGGTTGAAAGGGCTGAAGGCATGAGTTGTTAAATTTGCTGACACAAAGATAGGAATGAAACTAAGTTGTGAAGATTTCCTCCGAGTGCTCTGGTTTCCTCTCACGTTCCAAAAGCATATGAGTAGTAGGTTAATTGATCGCATGGGGTGTAGTTGGGTGGACTGGATGGGTCTGTTACTGGGCTTGTATACACTGGAATTTAGAAGGATGAGAGGGGATCTGATTGAAACATATAAGATTATTAAGGGATTGGACATGCTAAAGGCAGGAAACACGTTCCTGATGTTGGGGGAGTCCAGAACCAGAGGCTACAGTTTAAGAATAAGGGGTAGGCCATTTAGAATGGAGTTCAGGAAAAACTTCTTCACCCAGAGAGTTGTGGATCTATGGAATGCTCTGCCTCAGAAGGCAGTGGAGGCCCATTCTCTGGATGCTTTCAAGAAACAGATAAGAGTTCTTAAAGATAGCGGAGTCAAGGGATTTGGGGAGAAGGCAGGAACAGGGTACTGATTGTGGATGATCAGCCATGATCATACTGAATGGCAGTGCTGGCGCGAAGGGCCGAATAGGCTACTCCTGCACCTATTGTCTATTGTATCGCTATATTAAATAAAAAAGGAGATTATGAGGGGATATAGATAGTTAAATGGGTGGGCAATTGAAGCTTAATGAGGAAAAATGAGAAATTGTCCATTTTGATGGGACAAACAAAACAGAAGAATTATTATCTAACTGGTGGCAGATTGCTAACCTCAGAGATGCAGTGGCACTGTGCTCCAGTATAAGATGGGTACTGCAATGAATTGAGAAAGCCAAGAGACTATTATTGCTTATTGCAAGTGGAGTGAACACAAATGCAGAGAGGTTCTGCTTCGGTTCTAGGGAAATGGTGAGACTACATCTGGGGTATTGTATACAGTACTGATCTCTATCTTTCAGAATAGATACAAGTAGTTCCAGACTGATAACGGAAGTAGGCAGATTGTCTTATGAGGAAAGATCAGACAGGATGAGTTTGTAGCCACTGGGATTTACAAGAACGGCAGGTGACTTGACCAAAACATACAAGGTTTGCGGATTCATGACAGGGTGGATGTGCAGAGGATGTTTCCTACTGTAGGAGCATATAGAACTAGCAGGTTATTGTGAAAAAGTAAAGGGCGAGCTATTTGAAAGAGCAAAGACACAAAATCTTCCCTCCTCCCTCTCCTAAATGGACAAAGCCTTGCAACCCTATTCTCCTGCCTTCTCACATACCCTTTGACACCCTTACTAATCAAGAACCTATCAACCTCTGCTTTAAATATAACTAATGATTTGAACTCCACAGCCATCTGTGACAATGATTCCAACAGATTCACCACCTTCTGGCTGAGGTAATTCCACCTCATCTCTGTTCTAAAGGGATATCCTTCTATGCTCCAGCGAGCACAGGCCACGAAACATCAAACACTCATCATGCATTAGCCGTTTGCTTTCTGGGATCATTCTTGTGAACCTCCACTGGACCCTCAGCACATCTCTTAGATTAGGAGGCCAAAACTGTTCAGAATACACCAAGTGTGGCCTGACCAGTGCCTGATAAACTCAGCATTACATCCTTGCTCTTATATTCTATTCCTCTTGAAATGAGTGCAAACACTGCATTTTCCTTCCTCACCACCGACTCAACCTACAAGTTACCTTTTGGTAATCCTGTACTAAGACTTCCAAGTTCCGTTGCACCTCCAATTTCTGAACTTGCTCATGGATTTTTGTTAGTCTTTTTCACAAATGCAGTGTTAGAGTATTTTTTACAGCAGAGGGAGATCGATTCCTGACAGGTGAGGAAGAGAAAGGTCACAGGGAATTAAGTCAGGTCAGCCAATATCATAATGAATGATGGAGTAGATCTGAGAGGCTAAGGGGCCTCACAAATGTAATCCTAATGTAGTTATACAGAACGATAGCTGTACAGATTAACAGAGTAGCTGAAAAAAAATACATATAGTGACAACCAAAGAAAAGCTAGTAAAGGTTGCGAAGTTCATGTCAAAGATTAGATCAGCCTGTTGGCCTCAGATGGAGTAATTATTCAATGGCTTAACATTGCTTAGAATACAGAAAAATGTATTTGGATCTCCTACATCTCCAATTCCAATTCTTTGGATTGAGTGGAGAAACTGGGGTCTTTCCTCAAACAGAAGCAGAGATTTTGTGAGGGCATTTATCATTGAGAAGATTATGGTAAACTGTTCCAATCAGATGAAGGATTGATAACCCAAGCGCACAGAATTAAGATAATAGGCAAGAGAAGAAAAGGCAAGTGAGGAAGAGTTTTCCTATCTAAAGTCCACTGCCTGACAGGTTGCCAGAAATTCAAAGAGACAGGAGAATTGAAAGGGAAAACATTACAGGGAGCTGGGAAAGGGGACAGGAAGATGGAATAGGAGGTGACACAGACTTGATGGGCTGAAGGGCTTCCTCTTGTTCTGTTTACTTGTAGCAATGTAAACCAGACAGTGATAGTAACATAAAGCACCAGGGCTGTCTGTAAGGGGCGTTTATCCAGTACACCCTCCCCATGACCACATGGGTTTTCTCCAGGTGCTCTGGTTTCCTCCCACATTCCAAAGACATACAAGTTACTGGGTTAATTGGTCACATGTGTGTACTAGGGTGGCAGGGGGTAATCGGGGCAAAAGGACCTGTGACCATGCAGCAACTCTAGATGAATGAAAGAATGAATAATATATAATATGCTTCCAATCCAGTAAATTGCTTGTTAATGAGCTGTCATCTGTTTCTTAGAAAAATACAGTGGTCAACTGGTGAAGAAAGTCGGTACAAGAGTCAGACCATTAGTTGATGAAGGCTGGAGAAATGAAGGATGGCATAGTATCATTCAGAACCTCAGGACATCTAATGAGAAATAAATGATAAAAATTATGCAGCCCATTTGCAAGATTCCAGAGTTATGAATGATACAAATAACCTGGTAATCTATTACATGATGTGACACTGGTCTGTGCTGAGAATAGTGGTGTACAGTGAGAACACAGTGGAGGCTGAAAGGACTAGATTTGTTAGCCTGTTAATTACTACTTTAGTTAATTTGTAATTACATCATAGGCCTGTCCTGTTATATGTATGCTCTGTGTTCCACGCTCATTCTGAGTAGTTATAATGCTTGTCAGAAAATTTTACAGACAGATGGTGGTGGATTTCTACACCTAGTATTTTTGGATTGATTAAAGATGTCAAGGTTCAGCTCCATAGGGTTACACTGCACAGAAAGAGGCTGCATGTTCCTGACCTCATGAGCTTTTGGTGTAACAGTTTCTACTGTTTCATTAAGCCACTCTGCTTTAAATGAACTAGAAATCTTTTGCACTTCGCTCCCTTCGCTTCTTTGGAATTTGACACAGTGAATCAATAATTTCTTCAATAAAAACAGTATAAATAAGCCTGTTGTAAAATCTGCAGACAAATCATCACAAACTCCACGTGGTCAACACTGTCAGAAACCGGAAAAGGAAATCTGATTGTGAAGTATATTTAACATGCCAACGAGGCAGTGGGTGACAATCTTCTGTGTGCAGTTTAAGTTTCTTTGTGTGCTATTAGCAAACGATGTGTGCACAAGCACACGCGAACACCTTGCAGGGATCATTGAAGGGAACGGCAGACTTCTGGCATCAGAACAGCTGCCAGTGAACTCTGGCATATGAGTCAGACAATCTAATTAAGCCCATTCGCAGGGGGCAGGGCTTTCAGTAAGGGTGACCTCATGAACTTAAACTGCACTGGAGTTTCTTTGCTACAGCTGACGCAGGCTCTAATTTCCCCACCCACTGTGATGTGGCCCTCCCTACATACGCCCCTACATCACACTCAAACTGAAGGCTGCAGCACACCCTAGGATGTATGGACCTTAAAACATCTTAATCTGGTCTGGTGGTTAATGTAACACCACACTATGATAGAGGCAGATACATTAGGGGCATTTAAAACGTTCTTAGGCACATGGATGACAGAAAAATGGAGGGCTATGGAGGAGGAAAGGGGTAGATTGATCTTAGAGTAGGTTAAAAGGTCTGAACAATGTGAGCTAAAGGGTTTGGACTGTTCCACAGTCTACATAAACACCAAGCCTACTTTCATCTTACAGATGAATGTTCTCAACCCAAAACATCTACTGTCCTTTTCCAGATGCTGCTTAATCCACTGAGTTTCTCCAGTAGCCTATTTTTCACTTCAGATTTCAGTAATATGGTCAAGGGAGATAGAGGACTGCTTTGAGTCAGTGGACTGGACAATATTCGGGGATTCATTTTCAAGTCTGAATGAATATGCCACAGTTGTCACTGACTTCATCAAAACCTCCATGTTTGAGTGTGTGCCTTTGAGAACATACCGGACCAGCCCAAACCAAAATCCGTGGATGAACCAGGTTCGTAGTCTGCTGAGGGCTAGATCTCAGGAATTGATTGTAGGCTCCAGGAAGGGAAGTCGAGGCATCAGCTGTGGGAAAGGTGAGTAGTTTCAAGTTCCTGCATGTCAGCAGCTCTGAAGATTCATCATGGGCCTGACATATTGACGCAATTATAAATAAAGCATGACGGTGGCTATATTTCATTAGGTCTTTGTGGATACTTGGTGTGTCGCCAAGGACTCTTGCAAATTTCTACAGATGTACTGTGGAAAGTATTCTAACTGGTTGCATCACTGTCTGCAGAGGCCACTGCACAGAATCAGAGAAAGGTGCAGAAAGTTGTAAACTCTGCCAGGTCTATCATGGGCACCAGTCTCCCCAGCATCGAGGACACCTTCAAAAGACGATGCCTGAAAAAGGTGGCATCCATTATTAAGGACCCTCATCGCCCTCTTTTCATTGCTACCATCAAGGAGGGGATACAGGGGCCTGGAGACACACCCTCAACATTTTAGGAACAGCTTCCTTCCCTCCACCTTCAGATTTCTGAATGAACAATGAACTCATATACATACATAACTACTTTGCTTTCTTCTTTTTTTCTTATTTTAATGTATATATTTTTTATTATTATGTATTGCAATGTACTGCTACCGCAAAGCAACAAGTTCTATGACATATGCCAGTGATATTAGACCTGATTTATATCAGAGGGTATTCTTTTTCAATAGCCTTGTCCGTATCCCTCCATTCTCTGCACACTCTGGTGTCACATCAAGCAACAGATTATCAGGTTATTTGAATCATTTATGGCTGTGAAATCTTGAAAATGAGCCACTGATATTTCCCCCTTCAAATCCATGCTAACACTTCAAAAAACAATTTATGGGCCACTTTTCTTGTTCGATGTCCTAAGGTCCTGAAGTTTTCACCTCTTTACCAACCATAGGTCATCTAACTGCCTGGCATTTCCTGATGACGTATGGAAATAAATATAAGATGACAATATCAAATTACAAACATCATCAATAATAAAATATTTCCTTAGAGGTCAGTACAAGCAACTAAATTTTCAGCTCTGCCATTCACCAAGATCGTGGCCTTGTTAGCCCCTTTCTGCCTCCAAAATAATCAGTGTGTTTTCACATTTGTTTCAGGAAAAGAGATCTAAAGATTCATCACACTGAGAAAAATAATCTCCTTTCATCTCTCTGTTTAATGTATGACCCCTTTGGCCTAGATTTTCCCAGGAGAAAATACACTTTCCACATCTGCCCAGTCTGCATCTTCTGTGTTTCAACCAACTCACCTCTCATTCTCTAAACTCCAAATCCATCCTATCTAGCTATTCCTCACAAGATAATCCACACTTTCTGAATAACTTCTTGGAATTACTTCCAATACGCTTACCTCCTTCCTTAAAGATAGAGATTGATATTGTACACAGTATTCTTGAAAGAGATTGTACTCTTGATTGATATTGTACACAGTACTCCTGACGTGGTCTCACTAATGCCATCAATAACCTCCCCAGTTTTATACTCAAACCCACTCACAATAAGTGATGACATTCTGATGACCTTTGTTATTATTAGCTGCATCTGCATTCTAGCCTTTTATGATTCACATAGAGGATACTAGATCCCTCTACATCTCAGAGCTTTGCAATCCCTCACCATTTAAATAATATACAGCTTATTATTTTTTCCTTGCCAAAATGGACAATTCACATTTTCCCCATTATACTAGAAAACAGAACTCTACAGTGCAGTATAGACTCTTCGGCCCACTCCAAATCTACTCCAAGATCAATTTAACCCTTCCCTCCATTTTTTTTCATCAATGTGCCTACCTAAGAGTCTCTTAAATGTCCCTAATATATCTGCCTCTAACACCACCTCCGGCACAGTGTTTCATGCAGATACCACCTTGTAAAAAAAAAACTTAACTCTGATATTCCCTCCCCCAATACTTTCTTCTAATCACCTTAAAATTATGCACCCTGGTATGAGCCATCTCTACCCTGGGAAAAAATCTCTGAATGTTCATTCTGTGTCTCTTATCATCTTGTACACCTCTAACAAGTCACTTCTCATCCTCCTTTGCTCCAAAGAGAAAAGCCGAACTCGCTCAACCTATCTTCACAAGACCTGCTGTCTAATCCAGGCAGTATCCAGGTAAAATCTCCTCTGCACCCTCTTTGATGCCTCTGTATTGAGACCAGTTCTCCAACCACTTATGTAACCTGGCTATAATCACCTATGTTCCCTTAACAACTTACCTTCCTGTCTTTCTTCATCAACCAAACTTTTGGAAGGTCATTCAGTCAAGTTCCTGTTTTCCTTCTGATTCTGATTTCTCTGAGTCCCTTGTTACTTCGCTCCTGCTTGGTTGGTGAGGGGAAGAGGTCAATGTCCTCAAGTCCACCAACTGTAGCCAAAGTCAATTTATAGAACAGTATTGAACCATAGAACATAGGAACAGGCACTTGGCCCACAATGCTGAGCCAAATTAATTACAACCATAAGACCATACAACATAGGAGCAGAATTAGGCCATTTGGCCCACTGAGTCAGCTCCACCATTCAGTCATGGCTGATGTTTTGTTCCCCTCCTCAGCCCTACGCCCTGGCCTTTTCCCCGTAACCTTTGATGCCATGTTCAAGAACCTATCAAGCTCTGCCAAAACCTGGCCTCCGCAGCTGCATGTGGCAATAAATTCCACAAATTCACCACCCTCTGGCTAAAGAGATTTCTCCGCATCTCTGTTTTAAATGGACGCCCCTCTATCCTGAGGCTGTGCTCTCTTGTCCTGGACTCCCCCACCATGGGAAACATCCTTTCCACATCTACTCTGTCTAGGCCTTTCAACATTTGAAAAGCTTAAATGAGATACCCCCCTCAACCTTCTAAATTCCAGTCAGTATAGACCCTGAGCTATCAAACATTCCTCGTATGATAACCCTTTCATTCCCAGAATCATCCTTGTGAACCTCCTCTGAATCCTCTTCAATGTCAGCACATCTTTTCTTAGATGAGGAGCCCAAAACTGTTTACAATACTCAAGGTGACCTAACTGGTCCCTTCTTATCCCTCCATTCCCTGCACATCCATGTGCTGAGGAGCTTTGCATTTGCTTATTGTTTTGAAGAGCTGAGAACAAATTAATAGAAAATAGAAGTGAAATAATACACCCACACATACTTAATGTTGTAGGGAGACAGATTCCAGGCACTTTCCACAGCAAATCCTACCACAAGAATGGCAAAGGCCAATTCAGGGGTGGAATTTAAATTTACCTAACCACATGAACCACAATGTCCAATTTAACCCATCTTTACCATATTCTAATACAATCATTCACATTTAATTAATGACACTAATGTCATGGTGGGGCTTTATGCAAGAAATTTGGCCACCTTGTATAATACATTTATACTCACTGGTTTTAGGGAAATACATATTGTGATAATCCATCAGTGTGATATTAAGCAATTCTTTACAGTGTTCACAGAAATTAAACAGATAAATTGTTATGTGATAAAACAAATAATTCTATTGCCGGTATTCATCGGCCAGTTGGTCTTTATTTTCTCAGCAGTAATGTTCAATCAGCTAGCTGCCAACTCAGTGTGACTGATATCATGGAATGCTTCATTGACAAATCAATACTTTTAAAACAGCTTATCACAGTTTTACAGTATGTGATTCACAATGGTAACCTAGCAAACGTGTTATAAAGTTAGTATCTTACTGGGAAACTTCCAATGAGAATGTGATATGGCAACTACTACACTTCTTAATCATAGAGTTTTTATCTTATTAACCAAATACCAGTTGAGTGAAGGGGTAAGACTGAGAAACTGGTAGGTGTTGGAAGTGAGCAGTTATCACTCCCTGGTAACTTTTGTCAATGAGCCATGACCCACACTGATTAGTTAATTTGATTCCATTAACACGTCATTCATCAATTACCTTTACTATAAACTGCCGAGCAGCGTGCTCATCGACTTCGTATATGATGCAGTACATATAAAACCCCAGCAATGCAGTCAAGCAGATCTGGAAAATAAAGATCAGTATGTGAACATTTTTAGCAGTCTACTTTTTTAAGTGCAATGTTCCTTAATAAATGGCATTAAATAGTCCTTCTGAATTAATGTTCTGTGTGTCAAATATGTACCCAGTTTCCATTCTGTGGACTGGAAAAACTTTATTTATAAAGTACTGATCTACAGCAAACTCAATTTCTACAGTGTAATGAGCGTGTCATTAGATGAAATTTGGCTTATGATCTTTCTGTACAAAGTTTTGTGTTGGTTTAAGTGCATCATTATGGCAAAATGGGTTTATGGTAGCTTTTAAATCTGTTTGATGTTCCATCTCCATACACATAGATTGGTTGTTATGACTAACGGGCAGTATCCAAAGCAATCCCTCCAAATGAAAAGCAGATGGAAGTTTCAGTAATGTACAACATGAAGACCAGAATCATTCAAATTCAAATCTATAGTCACACTTGTAAAATGAAGATTGGATCTCTAGATTACTGTATCGAATTCACTGCGATCTCTAGTGTGCGCACACCAGAATTCCCTTTGTGAGGCCCCTGACAAAGAATGTTAAAAGTGAATGCGAGTGATGCCTTCCTGGCTGAAGTTATAAAAGGCCAAGCCCAGAAGCCTCCTCTTTCACGCTTTCAATCTATTGGTGAAGGGAACTGCTTTTCAAAACTAGGAGAACTGAAAAGGAAACATCCGTAACCATATGGAAGGAAATAGTGCAAGATGTAAACAGTTTAATATTCATTCTCAGGATGTGGGCGTCACTAGTGGGAATGGTATTTATTACCCATGCTGGATGTCCTTGAGATGTTGGTAGGAACTTTCGCACTTAGTGTAGGGTTTAATATAAATGGGTGCTGGCACAGACTCACCACATAGTTGTTTGGCAGCTGTTTTGTGAATCTATTTTTTTCCTGTTAAACTTCAGTTTAAAAGTGCATTTGTGCTTTCAAAGCCTTATTGCCTTACAATCACTGACACTCGCCAACTCGGCAAGTTTGATTTTGCTGCTCAACCATTGTGACTAAAAAAAGTTAGGAAGGAAGCTGAAGGAAGTCAGACTGCAGTGGAAGAAATTCATTATTGCTCCTGTTATAAGAAAGAAACAAAGATGTGCTTTCCTGTCACCTGTACAATGTAACATACAGTGGAATGTGTCATTTGCATCAAACTAAATCAGCGTGGATTGTGCTGGGCAGCCTGCAAGTTTGCATCAAATTAAATCAGCGTGGATTGTGCTGGGCAGCCTGCAAGTTTGCATCAAATTAAATCAGTGTGAATTGTGCCATGCTTCCAGCGCCAAAATAGTATGCCCACAACTCACTAAACCTAACCTGTACATCTTTGGAATGTGGGAGGAAACCGGAATACCTTGAGGAATCCCACATGGTGACGGGGAGAATGTACAAATTCCTTACAGACAACGTCGGGAATTGAACTCTGATCATACAGCAGGCACTGTAACCATTAAGCTACTGCAAACTGCTGGATGGTCCACTAGTACACATTGGATTCCTGGACTCTCAACCTATCTCATCATGATATTGCACCTTATTGCTCACCTGCACTGTATCTTATCTGCAGGCTTGGCACTTTATTCCACATTATGTTATTGTTTTACCTTGTTCTACCTCAGTGCAATGATCTGATCTGTATGAACAGTATGCAAGCCAAGCTTTTTACTGGACGTTGGTATATGCAAGAATAAATTCTAATTTTCCCTTGAAGGACACTGGCCCTGAGAAGTGACCTGTTTAGTCCAGATAAGTGCGAGGTATTGACTTTAAGAGGTCAAATTCTGGTAGGGCATAGTGAGGGTCTGAAGAACACTGATGTGCAGAGAGACCTTGGGGTGCAGGTCGAGGTCCCTGAAAGTAGCAACACAAGGGGTGTGTACAGTGAGAAAGTTATTTGGTATGCTTTGCCTTCATAGGCCAAGGCAATGAGTACAAGAGTTGGTCTGTCCTGATGCAGAAGCACAAATCATTGGGTAGACTGCACCTGGAGTATTGTGTACAGCTCTATTTGCCACACTGCAGGAAGGATCTGGTGACATCGAGGGGATGCAGAAAAGGTTCATCAGGATGTTGCCTGAAGTGTAGAACAGTGTGCAGTTAGGAGAGAGTGGAGAGGCTGTATCAATTCCTACATTCCTTAAATACACCTAAGGGCTTGGCCTCCACAGCTGCCTGTGACAAAGAATTCTACAGATTCACCATTCTCTGGCCAAAGAAATTCCTCTTCATCTCCGTTCTAAAAGGACACCCCTCTTTTCTGAGGCTGTGTCCTCTGGTCTTAGACTCTCCCACCAAAGGAAAAATCCTCTCCACATCCACTCTATCAAGGCCTTTCTCCACTCGATAAGTTTCAATGAGGTCACCCCTCATTCTTCCCATTTCTAGTGAATACAGGCCCAGAGCCATCAAACACTCTTCACATGACAAGCCATTCATTTTCATGAATCTCTTTTGAACCCTCTCCAGTTACAGCTCATCCTTTCTGAGATAAGGCGCCCAAAACTGCTCACAATACCCCAAGTGAGGCCTCACCCGTGCTTTATAAAGTCTCAACATTACATCCTTGCTTTTACATTCTAGTCCTCTTGAAATGAATACTAACATTGCATTTGCCTTCCTTACCACAGGCACAACCTGTAAATTAACCTTTCGGGAATCCTGCACAAGTACTCCCAAGTTCCTTTACATGACTGTTTTTCTGTATTTTCTCTCTATTTAGAAAATAGTCAACCCTTTCATTTCTTCTACCAAAGTGCATGACCATACACTTCCCAACACTGTATTCCATCTGCCATTTCTTGGCCCATTCTCCAAATCTGTCTCAGTCCTCCTGTATCCTCTCCACTTCCTCAAAACAAACTGCCCCTCCAGCCATCTTTATATCATCTGCAAACTTCGTAACAAAGCCATTAATCCATCATCCATATCACTGACATACAACATAAAAAGAATCGGTCCCTACACAGATCCTTGTGGAATACCACTGGTCACCGGCAGCCAGTGAGAAAAGGCTTCCTTAATTCCCACTCTTTGTCACCTGCCAATCCACCACTGTTTCATCCACGCTAGAATTTTTCCTGTAATACCATGGGCTCGTAGCTTGTTAAGCAGCTATCACTGTATCATTGTACCTTTCAACGTACCTGTGACAAATAAAGCTCATCTTTTTGAATTTTACCATTAGCATTAAAATTCCTCATTGTTATAATTTTGCAAGACTGACCTTGTCACAGCACATAAATGCAATTACGAAGAAAACACGACAGCCTTTCTACTTCCTTAGGAGTTTGCGAAGATTTGGCATGACAACTAAAACTTCGCCAAATTTCTATAGATGTGCAATGCAGAGTATATTAACTGACTACATCAAATCCTGGTATGGAAACACCTATGCACTTGAATGGAAAACCCTGTAAGAAGTAGTAGATACAGCCCAGTCCATCACAGGTAAAGCTCTCCTCATGATTGAGCACACCTACATGAAGCACTGTCACAGGAAAGCAGCATCCATCATCAGAGACACCCCCCCCCCACCCCCACACACCCAACAACAAGATCAAGCTCTCTTCTCGCTGCTGCCATCAGGAAGAAGGTACAGGAGTCTCAGGTCTCACACCACCAGGTTCAGGAACAGTTATTCCCATCAACCATCAGACTTGTGAACCAAAGGGGATAACTTCACTCAACTTCACTCGCCCCATCATTGAAATGTTCCCACAACCTATGGACTCACTTTCAAGACTCTTTATCTCATGTTCTCGATACTTATTATGATTGTTTCTTTCTTTTTGTATTGCATAGTTTGTTGTCTTTTGCACACTGGCTGTTATTGTTATGGCCTTTCATTGCTTCTGTGATGGATTTACTGAGTATGCCCACAAGGAAATGAATCTGAGCGTTGTATATGGTAATGTGTACGTAGTTTGAATAAAAAAATCACTCTGAGCTTTTTGAACAATGTTTAAAATGCATTTGGATAGGCACTTTTACAGAAAAAGCATGAAGTGATAAGTGCCAAAGCAGGGATTAGCATAGATAGGTAGCATGGTTGCTATGAACGAAGTGGACTGCAGAGCCTGTTTCTGTGCTAAGGACAGAAACATGAGTTAAGGACACAAAATATTTTGAACAATGGAAGGGAATGTCTGCAGTATCATGACATACAGAATAAAAGAAACGCCTCCTTCTGTTACAGAAGCAATATGCTTACAGTGAGATATTATGTTTATATCGTAACATTAACAGGCCAATTTTGTATTCCTTATTACCAAATTTAATTATTAGAGGATGATCACTAAGCTTTATTATATGGATATCAAGTATAAACTATTTGTGGTTGATTCAGTAAATCATACGTGCCAAACTCCAGACCATGGATTACTTCTGTGACAAAAGCCACACTTCTATGTTGTTTCAGTCATCTATTCCTTCTCAGAAACTCTTCTCCACTCCCTCATAGGATTTGGTCTGTCTGTTCCTGTGGAATATTAATCCAAGGATTTCTCAATACTGACTAATGAGAAGGACTCAGTGCAGAAGGGCATCTGGGGTCAGAAGGACTCGCGTTCGGGATCACTTTCTACCTTTCCTGCTCATCCATAATGCACAGAGATGGACTTTTCCCATTGATTTCATTATTTTGATATCAATGGCATCATTTTACATTAAACTTACAGCACAGATATCCATCTAAAAGATCCAGGTTCCACTCAAATCTTTCCCAAGATCTCCATTGGCTTACCTGCCATTGCAGCATCTCTAGTCTATCCAACCTACAGAAAACTAACAGTATCAACAAAAACTACCACAACTACTCTTTGTTATAGCCATTTCCTCATCCTCACCTCCGTAGGTCAGGATGTTTCTGTGGAATTCCCAGTGGATGTGATGGGCACCATCTTATATTAAGTGGGAAGGTCACTGTGTTCACCCACCAAAACACTGTCGTGATCACAAAGACCTCCATCAGTTCAGCTTTTTGCAAAAGATTCAACAGTGTACTTTTTTTCCCTGTGGTTATAATTATTTGTTTTTTGTTAAATATTTCATTCTGAAATCAGCTTTAACTACTTTTTGCCATATTTGCAGTTTTTAGGTGTTTCTCAATTATATCTTTGCATTATCCTTCGCATCATTAGCTCTAAGCTAATGGGTGTAGAGTTCCCGGCATCCATTCACAATTCAAGACTGTTTAACGTCACTTCCAGCGCAAAAGTGTAAAGGAGAATGAAAAAAAATGTTACTCCAAACCTGATGCAGCACAAAGAAAACACAATTAGGTAAATAACACAATAATAATTTTTTTAAAAAAACACAATAAATACATTTGTAAGTATTCCATCTACAATCCCAAAGGAGTCACTGTGTCACTGAGCTAGCCAGTACAGACATATTTAATTAAATATTAATCCACCCATGTGCTAATTTTGGTTTAGCTGAATCAATGCAAATATTGGCATTCACATTTCCCATAAGAAGATCAATAGTGTGAATTTCCACAATTCATAAACAAACGTATACAATCCGTATTCACTACTGTCCCTGTACCACAGCAGATGCATAGGTTTTGTATAGCTCACTTAAACTCACTGAACTGTGGTCAAACTACCCCATTTGCAATGAGGAATGACATTGAATCCACTTCATGGAAACAAGCAACTGGTGTGAGATGTACACAAATCTCCTCTGACTACCTAATCCACTCAGATATCCTCCTATCCCTATCTTTCTCCACCTAATTCCTGTTGGATATATCTATATGAATCACCATTGCTTCCTGTCCTTATCACTCTCTGCAGAGTGAAGATTTTATATAAAATCTCAAACAATTTATGAAGATTTGTATTCACTAGAATTCAGAAGGATGAGGGATGACCTCACTGAATGGTGAAAGGCCTTGATAGAATGTTTCCTACAGTGGGAGAGTCTAAAACCAGAGGACACAGCCTCAGAATAGAGGTGCATCCTTTTAGAACAGAGAATGAGGAGGAATTTCTTCAGCTAGAGAGTGGCGAATCTGTGGAATTCTTTGCCACAGGCAGCTGTGGAGGCCATTTTTGTGTATATTTAAGGCAGAGGTTGATAGATTCTTGATTGGTCAGGGAATGAAGGGCTATGGGGAGAAGGCAGAGATTGGGGCTGAAAGGAAAATTGGATCAGCCCTAATGAAATGGCATAGCAAACTTGATGGCCCGGATAGCGTAATTCTGCTCCTATATCTTAAGGTCTTACGGTTTCAGATTTGGTCTCAACATTTTGACAATTTCCAGCTTTTCCATACTGGCCATTATAAGCATAATTCTTTCACTACAATGTCTCCTCTCGCTTGCTTCTTTTAACTATTCCTCTCCTTAAATTTATCAAGTCGTAGTAAAAGTATACAAAAGTTACATAGAGAGAGCTTCACCCTGGGCAAGTGATATGGAATTGACAGCCTCTCAGTACTATTCTCTGTGTGGAAAAACTTAGGTCTCCTTTATACTTCTCCCCCTCACCTTAATCCTATGACTAGTTCTAGACACTCCTGCCCTCGGAAAAAGGCTCCATCTGTCCTACCTATGCCCCTCATAATTTCGTAAATCAACATTTTCTGTTGTTGTGACTGGAGATTTTAACTTCCATAATATTAATTGGCATCTCCTTAGCGCAAGGGGTTTAGCTGGGGTTAAGTTTGTTAGGTGTGTTCAGGAAGGTTTCCTGACACAATATGTAGATAAGCCAACCAGAGGAGAGGCTGTACTTGATCTGATATTGGGAAATGAGCCTGGTCAGGTGTCAGATCTCTTGGTGGGAGAGCATTTTGGAAGCAGTGACCACAAATCTATCTCCTTCACCATAGTGCTGGAGAGGGAAAGGAGCAGGTAATTTTGGAAAACATTTAATTGGGGTAGTGGGAAATATTATGCTATTAGGCAGGAACTTGGGAGCATAGATTGGGAACAGAAGTTCTCAGGGAAATGCACGGCAGAAATGTGGCAAATGTTCAGGGAACGTTTTCATGGAGGTCTGCATAGGTATGTTCCATCGAGGCAGGGAAAGGATGGTAGGATAAAAGACACATGGTGTACAAAGGATGCAGAAAATCTAGTTAAGAAGAGAAAAGCTTACAAAAGGTTCAAGAAACTAGGCACTGTTATAACTCTAGAAAATTACAAGGTTCCTAGGAAGGAGCTTTAAGAATGTAATCAGGAGAGCCAGATGGGGCCAAGAAAAGGCCTTGGTGAGCAGGATTAAGGAAAACCCCAAGGCATTCTATAAGTATGTGAAGAGCAAGATGGTAAGGCATGTGAGAATAGGACCAATCAGGTGCGACAATGGAAACGTGTGCATGAAGTTGGAGGAGGTAGTGGAGGTACTTAATGAATACTTTGCTTCAATATTCACCAGCGAAAAGGACCTTAGCAATTGTGGTGATGACATAAAGTGGGCTGAATGCTTGAGTGTACAGACATTAAGAAAGAGGATGTGCTGGAGCTTTTGAAAAGCATGAAGTTAGATAAGCCAACAGGACCAGTTAAGATATACTCAAGACTACTGTGGGAGACGAGGGAGGAGATTGCTGAGCCTCTGGTGATGTTCTTTGTATCATCAATAGGGATGGGAGAAGTACCAGAGGGTTGGAGGGTTGCAAATGTTGTTACCTTGTTCAAGAAAGGGAGTAGAGATAACCCAGGAAATTACAGACTAGTGAGTCTAACTTCAGTGATGGGCAAATTGTTGGAGAAGATCCTGAGAGGCAGGAATTAACAGTATTTGGAGAGACATAACCTAATTAGGCATAGTCAGCATGGCTTTGTCAAGGGCAGGTCATGCCTTACAAGCCTGATTGAATTCTTTGAGGAAGAAACAACATATTGGTGAAGATAGAGCAGTGGATGTAGTGTATATGGATGAAGTGGATAAGGTTCCCCATGCAAGGTTCCTTCAGAAAATAAGGAGGCATGGGATCCAAGGGGACCTTGCTTTGTGGATCCAGAATTGGCTTGCCCACAGAAGGCAAGGGGTGGTTGTAGATGGTTTGTATTCTGCATGGAGGTCAGTGACCAGTGGTGTTCTGCAGAGATCCGTTCTCAGACCCTTCCTCTTTGTGAGTTTTATAAATGACCTGGATAAAGAAGTAGAAGGTGGGTTAGTAAGTTTGCTGATAACACAAAGATTCAGGGTGCTGTGGATAGTCTGGAGGGTTGTCAGAGGTTACAGCAGGACATCAATAGGATGCAGAACTGGGCTGAGAAGTGGCAGATGGTCTTCAACCCAAATAAAGTGAGAAGGTTCATTTTGGCAGATCAAATTTGAAGACAGAATATAATATTAATGGTAAGACTCTTGACAGTGTAGAGGATCTGATAGATCTTGGGGTCCGTGTCCACAGGACTCTCAAAACTGCTGCACAGGTTGACAGTGTTGCTAAGAAGTCATATGTTGTGTTGGCATTCATCAACTGTGGGATTAAGTTCAAGAGTCATGAGGTAATGTTACAGCTGTATAAGACCTTGGTGTTCAGTTTTAGTCACATCATTATAGGAAGTATGTGGATACTATAGAGAGAGCGCAGAGGAGATTTACAAGAATGTTGGTAGTATTGGAGGGCGTACCTTATGAGAATAGGTTGCGTGAACTTTGTCTTTTCTCCTTGGAGCGACTGAGGATGAGAGATGACTTGATAGAGGTGTAGAAGATGATGAAGAGCTTTGATCACGTGGATAGCCAGAGGCTTTTTCCCAAGACTGAAATGGCTAACACGAGAGGGCATAGTTTTAAGGTGCTTGGAAATAGGTACCGAGGGATGTTAGGGGTAAGTTTCTCACTCAGAGAGTGTTGGGTGTGTGGAATGCACTGCCACCGGCAGTAGTGGAAGTGGATACAATAGGGTCTTTTTAGACACTTTAGATAGGTACATGGAGCTTAGAAAAATAGAGAGCTATGCGGTCGGGAAATTCTAGGCGGTTTCTAGAGTAGGTCGGCATAACATTGTGGGCCGAAGGGCCTGTAATATGCTGTAGATTTCAATGTATGTTCTTAAAAGCTGTCATTTTATAACTGTTGCAATGCCCAAGAACAATTTCATCCCCAACCCTCCATGTATACATGTATGGTGTAGTGTACCAGAATGGGTCTTCTAAAACATAGCTCCTTTGCAATTGTGCTCAGTTTTCAAAGTGACTGGAAGTGATCAATACAAGGCAAAATTAAACGAAACTGGAGAAACAAAGGACAGGAACTCTTGGTCTGATGGTCAATAAAACCAAAATCAGGGATGTTTTCCTCAAACACTCTGGAGGCACAGAGTATTACAAGTTCTCCAAGATTGCCCAGAAGTCTTTGAGACTAAAGATTGATCTCAGGGACACTACTTGAGTTGTTGGCATTGGAGAGGGGCCAGAGGACATTCGGACATTCACAAGAATGTCTTAGGATTGAAAAGGTCAACATATGAGGAGCGTCTAATGGCTCGAGGCCTGTACACACCAGAGTTTAAGAGAATGGTGGGGGTTCTCATTGAAACCTATGAATATTGAAAGGCCTAGATAGAGTGGATGTGGAGAGGATAGAGAGACATCCCTTTAGAACAGGGATGAGGAGGTACTTATTTGCTGTATAAGTCATTGGGTATATTTAAAGTGGAGTTGGTAGGGAGAAGGGAGTTGAGAAGGTTAGTAAATCAGCCATGATGGAATGGCTGAGCAAATGTGACCAAATAGCCTAATTCTGCTTCAGTGTTTTATGGTCTCATAGTTCAGCAATCACCAGGGCTTCTGTTATTGTAAAACCTGCTCTTCACCAATTGTAAGATTAATCCAGATTGATTAAAGGTGTTTGACGTAAAGTTAAAAATCATCCAGTCATGCTGTTGGCAACAAAAGAGTAGACAGTTAACCCACTCATTCTTAAGTTTGCAGGGATGGTTTTGGGGACAGAGAGGAGATTCAGATGTCAGGTTAAGATTTAGGGTTTAGGGACAAGGATATGGAGGAGTTAGAGGTCAGGCCTGTACTCTGCACTGTGTTTGAAGTCCAGCAACATGGTCAGCTGATGAAGGACAACAACAGTCCAGGGCAGTGCTCCATGCTCGAAGGCCAGTAACCAGGAGTCTGTGTGAGCAGGCGACACAAGGGCTGGTCAGTCAGCACACCTGAAGTTTGAGCCTGGAGTTCAGGGTCCCGTCATCGGCTAGTCCAGGGATTGATACTGAAGATCAATCAGAAGTCAGGAAGTCACAGCCCAGTGACCAAAGCCTGGAGACAAGATACTGACATGCAGTTGGAAGGGGCTTATTCTGCTGTTGTTGTTTTGTTGCTCGCCGAACATTGTGGGCATGCTATGTTGGTGCTGGAATGTGTGGGACACTTTCAGGCATCCCCCAGCACACCGCTAGGTTACGTTGGTTGTTAGCGCATATGTCACACTTTGCCATATGTTTTGTCATGCATATGATAAATAGCTCTAAATGTGAACATTGTGTGTTGCGAGCAGAACCAGAGACCCCAGGTTAGTGGGGCTGTGAGGTAACAAAGTTCAAAAAGTTCAGAGTAAATATATTATCAAAAAAAAATATATATATATATACGTCACCATATACAACCCCGAGATTCATTTTCTTACAGGAATGCTCAAAAAATCCAAAACAGAATAATAATCATAACAGCATCAATGAAAGACCTTACCAACTACGGTGTTCAACCAATTTGCAAAGGATAGATAGATAGATACTTTACTCATCCCCAAGGGGAAATTCAACATTTTTCCAGTGTCCCATACACTTACTGTAGCAAAACTAATTACACAGTATTTAACTCAGTATAATATGATATGCATCTAAAATCACCCTCCCAAAAAGCATTAATAAATAGCTTTTAAAAAGTTCTTAAATAGTTTACTAAAGTGCATTGAGTGGTAACTTAAGCTCAGTCCTAACCCCGGCACTTAACATGTCTTGCCCCTGGTGGTTGAATTGTAGAGCCGAATGGCGTTGGGGAGTAATGATCTCTTCATCCTGTCTGAGGAGCATTGCATTGACAGCAACCTGCCGCTGAAGCTGCTTCTCTGTCTCTGGATGGTGCTGTGCAGAGGATGTTCAGGGTTTTCCATGATTGACCGTAGCCTACTCAGCGCCCTCCTCTCTGTCACTTTGACAAACTTCTATAGATATATAGTGGAGAGTATATTGACTGGCTGCGTCACAGACTGGTATTGAAACACCAATGCCCTCAAACAGAAGATCGTACAAAAAGTAGTGCATATGGCCCAGTTCGTCATGGGTAAAGCTCAATCTACCATTGAGCACTGCTGCCATCAGGGAGAAGATACAGAAGCCTCAGGACTCTCACAACAAGGTTCAGGAACAGTTACTACCCCTCAACCATCAGGCTCTTGAACCAAAGGAGATAACTTTATTTGCCTCATCATTGAAATGGTCGCACAACCTATGAACTTGCTTATCGTCACAAACTCCTAAGGAAGTAGAGATACTGCTGTGTTTTCTTCGTGCACCATATCCTCGTTATATGCGTCTTCGGACTATGCGATGTATAGTGTTCCTATAAAACTGTTTGTAAACTGAAACGTCATAAAGCGAAAAAGCAATTACCATTAATTTATATGGGGAACATATTTGAGCGTTCCCAGACCCAAAAAATAACCTACCAAATCATACCAAATAACACATAAAACCTAAAATAACATGAACATATAGTAAAAGCAGGAATTATATGATAAATATACAGCCTATATAAAGTAGAATTATTGTATGTACGGTGTAATTTCACTTATCAAAATCGGAGAGACAGCGAGCCAAAGTCGATATGGAGAAAAAAAATTGACATGTACACGCATGCGCAAACAAGGTTTCATGGTCATGGTAGTCTTTCTCGGGGTAAACACACATATAAAGCGGGTGTCTTTTTTTCGTAAAAGCAAAAATTCTCTTTGGTTAGCGAAAACAGGTACTAATGTAGGTCTTTCGTAACAGCGAGCTGTCATAAAGCGAATGTTTGAAAAATGGGGGACACCTGTATTTCTATCAATGTCTCCTTATATGCGTCCAAAACTCACAGTTATGCGAGGAGCACAGCTTTCCCGCCAATACAAGTCACGTGCGCGCATCTCACAATCTCACTCCTGCCAGTCTCGCATTGGTTTTGCCAAGCTGTGGATGCGCGACCTTGCGCTCTTAAACTTTTGTTGGTTTTACCTACGGTGCAGTGATTTTGTGCTTGAAATATTTAACTATGCCTCCAAAGCATCCGATGTCATGTCCTGGGCCATCAGCCGAGTGGCAGAGAACCGCTTTAACACTTGAAAAAAAGTTGGAAATTATAAACAGCGTGGCATCAGGTGATGGTAACACAGCTCTGGGGCGCTACTGCCAGGAACAGAATCTTGCCTTTAAAGTTCTTTTGTTGCTTGACAATGCACCAGCCCATCCTAAACATTTGGACAGCATTCATCCTAATATAACAGTGTGTTTCCTGCCGCCTAACAACGTCGCTGATTCAACACTCGACCAAGGTGTGATCCACATTCAAGGCATGTTTTTTTTTTACAGCCAACTATCTCTCAGATGCTGCAAGCAATAGAGGATTTTGAAAATCCCGGGAGTTTACTAATGGTGAGGGAATGGTGAAAGTCGGAACACTTGGCACAAATGGCGATGGACATGGACCAAGTTTAGAACGGAGTCAGCATTTCAGTTGCTCCCTGCCGTCAACCCTTCTTCCCTAACAAGCAAATCTATGCTGAAAAACAAAATGCTGCCAAGCAAACAACCCTCACCACTTTCTTCAAACCGGTGCCAGCAGTCCCAAGAGTTCTGTGAGTCTTCCTTCACCCCTTGCTGTGCTTGATATGATCCCGACTCCACAACCATCCATGCACCTAATCCACGTAAAGCTGCCCGACACCACAACAACCACTCATCTCCCGGAGCGAACACACTTGCCACTGTTGGTGAGTACTCTACACCCTAGTATGTTAACCTTCTATGATTTATTACATTGAATATTACCTTAAATTGATGAAATATAATACAAATGTGCCTTGTGGTACTGCTTTTGTGTCATATTGGTATGAAAATGTGAATAAATTATTGTACAGATACAACATATTTAGGAAGCCCTCTGGAACACATCCCTATTTTCTCCATTTAAATAATTATTCACATTATGCATTGGCTGCAAGGAACGTATCCCCCGCATATAACGAGGATAGGGTGTAATTGCAATTACATGCTGGGCCCAGGTCCCCCAAAATAACATAGAGGAAATTAAAGTTGCTGACCCGCTCTACCTCTGATCCTCCAATGAGGACTGGCTCATGGACCTCTGGTTTCCTTCTCCTGTAGTCAATAATCAGCTCCTTGGTCTTGCTGACATTGAGTGAGAAGTTGTTTTTGTGGCACGACTCAGACAGATTTTCAATATGCAGATTCATCACTATTTTTGATTCAGCCTATAACAGTGGTATCATCAGCAAACTTGAATATGGCATTGGAGCTGTGCTTAGCCACACAGTCACAAGTGTAAATTGAGTAGAGCAGAGGGAACTAAGCACACAGCCTTGTGGTACTCCTGGGCTGATGGAGATCGTGGAGGAGATGGTATTGCCACCATTAACTGACCAGTGTCTGCAAGTGAGGAAATCTAGGATCTAATTGGACAAGAAGGTATTGAGGCCAAGGTCTTAGAGCTTATTGATTGGTTTTGAATGAATGATGGTATTGAATTCTGAGCTATAGTCAGTAAAGAGCATCCTGATATATGCATCTTTGCTGTTGAGATGTTCCAGGTTTGAGTGAAGAGCCAAGAGATGGCATCTGCTGTGGACTTGTTGCTCTGGTAGACAAATTGGATTGGATCCAAGTCGCTTCTCAGGCAAGAGTTAATATGTTTCATCATCAACCTCTCAAAACACTTCATCACTGTGGATGTAAGTGCTACTAGACGACAGTCATTGAGGCAGCTTACCACATTCTTCTTAGGCACTGGTATAACCGAAGCTGCTTGAAACATGTGGGTTCCCCAGACTGCTGAAGCAAGGGGTTAAAGATCTCAGTGAACACTCCAGCCAGTTAATCAGCAACAAGATCAACAGGATCACAGACTACTCACTACACTACTGTGTAATAGTCTAACTAGACAGAGAGAGCTCAACTATAGGGATAAATGATAAAACCAAATCTGTGATTAACTGCTTTGCAAAATAAGAACAACAAAACAAATTTGTCTCTATTTGCTTTCGGTGACCATATGTTACATTTTAACTTATGAGGAGCTCAGATGCTTTGATATTTAAAGTATTCAATTTCCCATTGACTTTCGGGGTGCTACGGTGGCATACAGGCTTGCGTAGCACTCTTACAGCATTCTGGACTTCGGAGTTCAATTCCATTGACCTTCTATGAGGAGCCTCTCTACATCCTCCCCATGGGATGCATAGGTTTTCCCCGGGCGCTCTGCTTTCCTCCCACAGTCCAAAAATGTACGGGAATGGTTAACTGGTCATTGCAAATTGTTCTGTGATTAGATTAAGGTTAATAGGGTTTGTCGGGGCTTGTTGGCCGTTGTGGATCAAAGGGCTAGTAAGGTCTACTCAATGTTACAATCGCTAAAATAAAACAATGGATATTATTACTGGAAGAGGTGTATAATGGTTATTAATTTTATCACCAGCGACAAACGTTCCTAGCTAGCCAGCAGCAAGTGAATAAGACCATAAGAGTTTGGAGCAGAATTAGACCAATCAGCCTATCAAGTTTGCTTTTCCCTTGTCAGCCACAGTTGCATCATTCTGTCTTTAGAATACTTATTCTTCTTTGGGATGTATCTATCCTGCACCTTCCAAATTGTTCCTAGAAACTCCAGCCATTGCTGTTCTGCCATCATCCCTGCTAGTGTCCTCTTCCAATCAACTTTGGCCAGCTCCTCTCTCATGCCTCTATAATCCACTATAATACTGATACATCTGATTTTAGCTTCTCCTTCTAAAACTGCAGGATAAATTCTATCATATTATGATCACTGTTTCCAAAGGGTTCCTTTACATTAAGCTAGTCAAATCTGGTTCACCACCAAACAGCCAATCCAGAATAACATTTCCCCTCATGGACTCAATCACAAGTTGCTCTGAACCTTCGCAGAAAGTAAACTTAGAAGTTGGACTAAGTCATGCAAATATAGCTCACTCCTCATTGTAAAGTCATAGTTTAAATTCAAAACTCACATTCATAATGAAAACTGCACATTCAAACTTGCCACACTAATGTTGAAATGCATGGACGTGTGTAATTGCAAAGGCAATCTATATTACCCCTATGCATACAATACAGTATATTTGGTTATATATAACTGCTGAATCAGAGTGACTTTAGCTTAATGCATGTAAAATAATTGCAGAAGATGCACTGACATTTTGTTGGGAAAAATCTCGGTTCTATGCGTTCTAAAGGCAATTTTTCCTTGTTCCATCACACAGCAACAAACAATGCAAGACATCCCTGCAGGCTCTTCCCTCTCCATTTTTTTAAATATCATTTGTTTTCAAAACTTTTGGAGGAAAGGAAGCTATAATTTATTTGAAGCGTGGTGAGATATTGCTGCCTTTGTTTCTGTCAACTACAGAAAGCAGGTGAAATGAGTAAGCACCTAAGAACGGACATTTGAAAAGTGTTTGAAATTTAAGGTACAGGTGTGCCCACTCTGAGAAACTCTCCCCTCTGACGTGAACCATGACGCATTTCTCTTGTTCAAAGTGATGCCCACACTACCTTTGACGTATTGATATTTTCCACGGTTCTATATTCCACCCACAGTGCAGCCCTGTGTCTTATCAAGAGATTGTCAAAAGCCACTGTGTAACAACAGGCCTCACATTAGGTTTCCCAGTATTGACAAAGGACAATGTGCAGGCAGGACAGAAGCCCGAAGTCCCACATCACCAGATTCAGGAATAATTACTTTCCTGCAACTACCCTAACTGCACAACCCTCATCACTACCTCAGTAACAGAGCCAATACCTCAGCAATCCATTGCTAAGGATTGAACCATAATGGACTTGTATCTGTCTCTTTCTTTTGCACCAAGATCTTACTCTTTTTCTTCACTATCTTGTTTCATTAATGCACAATTATAATATAACATACATTATGTGTTGCCTGTACCTATCCGTGTCTGTTGCCACGACAAGCAAGTTTTGTATCTCACCTCTACCGCGTTGTACTTTTGCACACGATAAACTCGACTTGGAAGTTACTGTAAATTTGGACAAACGCCCCTGGCTCAGTGTTAAATGCAAGCCTGCAAGGTTTAGCAACCTCGCCTAGCGTGCATTCAGTTAGCGACCCGTGCAAATACTCAGTCCCTGCGGCAAGATTGCAAAAGAAGAAACGACTGCCCGCATAGATTCAAAACCAGAATACTTACGATGATGCCGGCCCAGTAAGGGGTGTCTCTGAGGAGCAGGGAGGAGCTGATACTCTTCATGATGAAAGCGACCACGGTGATTGCTATGGCCAAGAGCAGTTGCAGGGCGGCGATGAGGAGAGGGAAGCGGCAACCGCAGCACTTGTGCAGGTCGCCCCGCCGGTCAGCTCCCTCCTTCTCCTTCCCTTTCCCCTTCCCCTTCCCCTTCTCCTCCTCCTTCTTCCCACCGCTCTCCGCCTGGGCGGCGGTGGCCGCGCCCGCTCCGCCGCCTTCCCCGTCCTTCCCCATGGTACGTGGCCGCGCCAAACAGGGGGTGAGACGCTTCTGAGGAGAGAGGGGAGGGGTGACTGAGTCCGACCGAGGAGAGTCCGTACAAATATGGAGAACACTGAGGGGCAATCCCCACCCTGCGTGCCACGGATAGATGAGGAGGAAGGGGGCGGCGAGGGGGGACTCGAACGTCCCACCGAAACGGTTCTCGCAAGGACGGTGCGCCGGGACTCACATCGGGGTTGGTACAGAATACAGTACTGCAGATGGTGGAACTGGGAGCAGCAAACTACCTCCCACCCCCTCACTCCTGATGCCCTCCTAATGACTTCTCTTCGTACTTTCGATATCCGCCAATCTCGGCCCCAATACCCTCCTCCCTCATCTGACGCTCCCGATGCCCTGCTCTCTCTTATGATGCCTTCCACTCTCCACCCTCTGTCCTAATATCAGCACAATCTCCCCATTATCTTACATTCCTCCCCAGTCCACCCATCACCTCTGGTTTATGGCTTAGCCCTTGCCTCCTCTTTACAATGGCCATCGCCCTGCCACTCTAGTACTCATGCAAGGTTTAGACCTAAAACGTCAACCTCTGTAGAGATGCAGTTCTACTCACTGTGTTCCTCCAGAAGAATATTTGTTCCTCTGCGGTTCTAAATACTCACCCCCTGCCCCTCCTCCTTGTGTGGGCACTGCCGTTATCGGAAGGTAGCTATGCTATCCCACATTACAGGAGATTGTACAGCACTGAGTAGCCTGTTCGGCCCTCCCTCCTGGATGCTTGAATTAATCTCACTCTGCATTTGCATCAAATATTTGCACCATATAAGGGAAAAAAGTCTACTCCATATCAAACCGCCTCCAAATCTTATATGTTTTGGTAATTTATTTAATTATTCATGGGAGGGAGGTGGGTTTTACGGGCTGGGTCAGTCTAATTGCCATGGAGAAACGAGAGGCTGCAGATGCTGGAATCTGGAGCAACAAAGTCTGCTGGAGGAACCCAGCATGCCGAGCAGCATCTGTAGAGGGAATAGAATTGTCAGCATTTCAGGTAGAAGCCCTGCAAAAGACTGGCTGTAATTCTGATCCCTAGTTGCCCTTGAAAAAGTGATGGTGAGCTGCCGCCTTGAACCACTGCAGTATGAGGTATGCATATGCATACATATGAGGTATACAAGAGGAGATCCTGACCTAGGTACTGTGAAGGAAGGAAGGTAATATATTTCCAGGTCACGAGAGCGATTTCCATATGCTGCCTGGTCCTTTATAGCTGGTGAGGTCATGAGGTTGTAAGGTGCTGCCTTGGGAGTCTTGGTGAACTGTGGCTGCACATTGTGTAGATCAGGGGTTCCCAACCTGGGGTGCCCGCACCCCCAGAGGGTGCGAGATGGAATTTCAGGGGGTGCGACAAAGAGTGGCTTGTGTCCTTGAGTGACGAGTCACGAGTCATCACTCAGCCAGTTGCCAGTGTGCCTTGAGGAGTGGTAGTAACGTTTGTCCCAAGCACACTCCAGTCTCCCGCTGCCCGAGTCGAGAGAGACATAAACTCACTCCAGTCTCCCACTGCCCGAGTCAGCGCTGAGGATTCTCATCAGTGTTACCTGGGAGTTACACCTCAGAAGGTTACATCTCAGAGTTAAAAATCATCTCATAATGCCAAAATCTTTATATATCCCGAATCAACCATCAAGTAACGACTTCGCTTTAAAACCAAACCCGCAGACAGTAGGTAAATTATTCAATTATAAAATCTTTAAAAGCCGCATTTTGATAAAAAGCAGCTGAAGTCATTCATCCGTATTTGTCTCAATGCATTAAAGAAGTTTTTGAATTTCAAAGGTTTTTTTCTCTTAAAAGGTTTTTTTTCCTGAACTGTTGATAATTTTGAATTGTGTTAGTTGAGGAGGTATCATGGTTAGCATCGAGGATTTTGAATCGTGTGATGGGAGTTCATATCTCCAGCAATCATCGGAAATAGGTGTGTAAATTCAATGGAGAGTAGCCTAATAAGTCGCGTTGCGTCCCCGTAGCATTTCCACCTGATGATTTATCTTGGATTAACCACAGATAATATCGTAATATAATATTCAAAAGCGTATTTCTCGTGATACTTTGCTATAGGCATGTCTGGTTAAGTAAAGCGGTCATCCCTGACTTAGTCAGATAGTTTTTCTCATATTAGCTAATATTTTTCCCTTCATTAACCCTTCATCATGTCAAAAAGAAGGAAATGGAATGATGACTATGTTTGCTTTGGTTTCACTTGTACAACAGGAAATAATGGCTTGCAAAAACCCCAGTACATTCTTTGTAGCGTTGTGTTTTCCAACTCAAATCTGAAGCCATCCAAGCTTCAAGAGCACTTCAAGAACAAGCACGGCGGAGCTGATGTTGAAGGACATGATGTTGGATCATTGAAAATCAAAAAAACTTGTTTTGATTCACAAGGAACTCTTCCAAAATTAGGTTTTGTTTCTGTTGAAAGACCACTACTTCTTGCTTCATACCAAGTGGCATATAAAGTGGCCAAATCCAAGAAGGCCCTTACAATTGTGGAAGATCTCATCAAGCCATGTGCACTGGAAATGGCAACAATTATCCTGGGCAAAGAAGCAAGAAAAAAATTTGAACAGGTGCCCCTATCAAATAATGTCATTCACAACCTAATCAGTGATTAGAGTGAAGATATTTTGGACCAAGTCATCTCAGATGTCGGAGCTAGTCCTCTTAAAATCTCTATTCAGTTGGATGAGTCAACTGATGTCTCCAGTTGTAGTCAACTCATCACATCAGTGAGGTATGTCAATGATGGTGCTGTGAAGGAAGATTTCCTGTTTTGTAAAGATCTGAAAACAAACACAACTTCAAAGGATGTGATGCAGCTGGTGAAAGACGTCTTTGCCAAACATGATTTAGATATCAAAGTCATTGGTTCAGTGTGCACTGATGGGGCACCTGCAATGCTTGGAAATAAATCTGGCTTTTCTGCATTGATGAAAAAGGAGATTCCAGACTTGCAAGTTACCCATTGGTTTCTTCATCGGCATGCTTTGGCATCAAAAACATTGCCTCCAAATTTGAAGAAAGTCGTTGATACTTGTGTGAAGATCATCAACTGGATCAGGGGGTGTGCTTTGGACCATCGTATCTTCAAATCATTTTGTGAGGATTTGAGAAGTGAGCATTCAGTTTTGCTTTTCCACACTTTGTCGTTTGGTTGTCACGAGCACAAACTTTAACCCGCTTCTTTGAACTGCAGGAAGAAATCGAAGTTTTTCTGGAAGAGCATGAATGTGATCTGGTTGGGGCAATGGAATCATAGGAATTCGCCTGCTTCGCCAGCCAATCATAGGAATTCGCTGGCTTACTTAGCTGACATTTTCACTCGTATGAATGACCTGAGTGTTCCTTTTCAAGGAAAAGGGATAAATATATTGAAGGCTTGTGAAAAGTTGAATGCCTTCAAAGAAAAGTTACCCCTTTAGCGTCGAAGGATGGAAAGAGGCAATCTCTCAAATTTTCCTTCACTAGAAGAGATGGTTGATGATGCTGGATCCATAACTCCTACTGTGTGTGAAGAAATTGTGGCTCATCTGGAAATGCTGTCAGAATCGTTTGATGGATATTTTTCTGCTGGAGACTTGAAGATTTCAGAAGAATGGATCATGAATCCATATTCCTACAATTTGGAAAAAATGTCAGATGATGAAGAGCTGAAGGAAGTTCGTATTGATTTGTGGACAAATTGAGCTCTTGAAATGCAATTGAAAGCAAGACTTTGGAGGAGTTTTGGTGTGCAGCACTGGATATGTTCCCAAGACTTGGTGGAAAAGCACTCCGTGTCCTCATTCCATTTGCAACAACATACTTGTGTGAATCTGGATTCAGTTCTCTTTAGTCAATCAAGATAAAATCTAGGAATCGCCTGAACCCACAGGCAGACCTGCAGATCGCAGTCAGCAAGAAAGTTCCACGTTTTGACAAAATCATGAATGAGAAGCAGGAGCAAAGAAGTCATTGAATTTTATGTTCACAGTTGGGATTGATTTTACTGTTTACAATTTTTTCTGAATAAATTAGAATTCAATTGCTCAGTTTATATTTGCATTTTATGCACTGAATTAAAAGCTTATTTTTTTAAGTTCAATTTGTTCACTCGCAGTATTGTATGTGGTTCAAAAATTAGAAATTAGACTTCTTCATCTTCAAATGTGATACTACTTTTGTAGGGGGTGAGAACATTAATCAAACATTTTCTAGGGGTGTGGGGTATAGAAAAGGTCGGGAACCACTGGTGTAGATGGTTATACACAATGCCGTTACTGTGTGGCGGAGCTGGACTGAATGGACCTGTCAAGCAAGCCGCTATGTCAAAGTCGTTTTTTATCATGCACAGGCATAATGAAAAACTTATTTGCAACAGCACCAGATACACAACATTCATGTGAAAACAAATAAACACAAATTATATATACATAATTTTTACAAGAAAGAACACAATAGAACAGAAAGTCCATTTTAGTTCAAAGTGATCAAAGAGTCACAGCGTTGTTTAACTAGGTTGGTTCGAGAATTGAATGATTAAAGGGAAGTATGCCATTCTTGAACCTGATGGCCTGGCTGTCATTCAGTGAGAGACTTATCATGTGTCAGTAGCTTTGGTTATCAAAAGCTAATCAATTTCTGATTTAAGATTAACTATTAACCACCAGAGAACATAGAACATCAAAATCTACAGCACGTTAGAGGCTCTTTGGCCCACAATGTTGTGCCAACCATGTAACCTACTCTAGAAACTGCCTAGAATTTCCCAACCACCTACCCCTCTATTTTTCTGCTCAATGGTAGCTGCAATGTGTGCTTGTTACATGTTGTTGAAGCTGCACTCATCCACATGGGTGGAGGGAGTTACATCATACTGCTAACTTTGAGCTTTGCATAGTGGACAGGCTTTGGAGAGTTAAGAGGGTAGTTGCTCACTCCACGATTCATAGCCCGATCTAGGAACCACATCATATATATGAAAATTACTTTTCATTCTTATAAAATCCTATAAGCATGGGTTCAACCTGCTTAACTGTTCCATAATAGACTTTTCATGAAGTCTGCTTCTTTCACCTTTCATGTATTACATTGAGGACAAATTGCAAAAGAAAGGATTTTGCTACCACTTTTCACGTAAAGGCTCACCTTCAAAAAATACACTGCAGAGTACTTCCAGACAACCTGTGGCCGTAGAAACATAAAAACTCTGAGCCAGGTGACCCTTTCAGTCTGATCCACCACTCAAGATCATGGGAAATCTGACCTCAGCTGTATTTTTTTGCTTTTCCCCATTGTCCTTGAACCCTCTGTGAACCAATGTTCCGTCTCACACTTGAACTTGTTCAGTGACTGCAGCTCCATAGTTTACCAGGGTAGAGACTTTTAAAGATTCACAAATGTTCAAGGGAAATGATATTCCTCATCTCTATCTTAAATAAGGTACCCCTTATTCTGAAAGTGCGCTCCTGGCTCCAGATTATCAGTCAAGGGATCAGATTTGTCTGGCTGATCTTACTCGTCAACCATTACCAAACCCAGATACGATCTATTGAAATAGGAATTTTGCAGGGTAATAGTAGGATTTTTATTAATTCCTCTACTGTGATACTCTTCTGTCTAAACTTCTTGTTTTCCCCCTGACATTCTTCTCTGAAGTATAAATTCCTATTTCAGTTATGCATGTATTTAGTAGTTTTTTTCTGCAAATGCTAACAGCATCTTTCAGCATCAATATTACTGTCCATTCCTGGCCCATTGTCCTTGCAACTGCTTTAATCACTAGAGACTATGCTGTCATTCAGTGAGAGACTATCATGAGTCAATAGCTCTGGTTATCAAAAGTGAATCAATTTCTGATTTAAGATTAACTACTAACCACCGGAGAACATAGAACATCAAAATCTACAGCACATTACAGGCCCTTCAGCCCACAATGTTGTGCCAACCATGTAACCTACCCTAGAAACTGCCTAGAATTTCCCAACCACATAGCCCTCTATTTTCCTAAGCTCTGTGTATCTATCTAAGAGTCTCTTAAAATACCCCATTGTATCAGGTTCTACCACTTCCGCTGGCAGTGCATTCCATACACCCAGCACGCTCTGTAAGAAAAATTTACTTCTGACATCCCCTTTGTACTTACTTTCAAGCACCTTAAAACGGTCCCATCATTTGAACCATGGGAAAAAGCCTCTTGCTATTCTTTCATATCCATCCATCAAAGCCCCTCGTCATCTTATACACCTGTATCAGGTCACCTCTCAACCTAAATCACTCCAAGGAGAAAAGGCCAAGTTTCACTCAACCTATTCTCATATCCAGTCCAATCCAGGCAACATCCTTGTAAATATCCTTTGCACTCACCCTATAGCATCCAATCCTTCCTGTAATGAGGTAACTAGAACTGAACACAGTACTCCGAGTGGGGTCTAACCAACATCTTATATAGCTGTAACATTACCTCACAGCTCTTGAGCTCAATCCCATGGTTGATGAAGGCCAACTCACAATGCAACTTCTTAACAGCATCATCAATCTGCGCAGCAGCTTTGACTGTCCTATAGACATGGACCCCATGATCTTGCTGGTCCTCCATACTGCCAAGAGTCTTGGTATTAGATATTAGAATTGATATTAGATTCTGTCTTCCAATTTGACCTACTGAAATGAACCACTTCACACTTACCTGGGTTGAACTCCATCTGCCACTTCTCAGCCCAGTTCTGCATCCTATCCTATCACCCTGTAACTTTTGATAACCCTCCAAACTATCCATAACACCCCCAACTTGTGTGTCATCAGTAAACTTACTAACCCACCCTTCAACTTCCTCATCCAGGTCATTTATAGAAACCACAAAAGAGGAGGGATCCGAGAACAGATCCTTGTGGAACACCACTGGTCACTGTCCTCCATGCAGGATTCAAACCATCTACAACCACTCTTAGCCTTCTGTGGGCAAGCCAATTCTGGATCCACAAAGCAAGGTCTCCTTGGATCCCATGCCTCATTACTTTCTGAACAAGCCTTGCTTGGGGAACCCTATCAAATGCCTTACTGAATTCCATATACACTACATCCACAGCTCTACCTTCATCAGTGTGTTCTTTTATGCCATCAAATAAAATTCAATCAGGTTTGTAAGGCATGACCTGCCTTTGTCAAAGCCAGGCTGACTATCCCTAATCAGATTAAGTCTCTCCAAATGCATTTAAGTCCTGCCTCTCAGAATCTTCTCCAACAACTTTCCCACCACTGAAGTTAGACTCACTGGTCTATAATTTCCTAGGTTATCTCTACTCCCTTTCTTGAACTAGGGAACAACATCTGCTACCCTCCAATCCTCTGGTACTTTTCCCATTCCTATTGATGCAAATATCATTGCCAGAGGCTCAGCAAGCTCCTTCCACACTTCCCACCATAATCTTGGGTATATTTCATCTCATCACAGCAATTTATCTAACTTAATACCTTTCAAAAGCTCCAGCAGATTCTCTTTCGCAATGTCTATATGTTCAAGCATTTCAGTCCACTGTAACTCATCCCCACAATTGTCAAGGTCTTTTTCATTGCTGAATACTGAAGCAAAGTATTCATTAAGTACGTCCACTATCTCCTCTGGCTCTATGCACATGTTTCCACTATCGCAGCTGATTGGTCCTACACTCACATGGCTCATCCTCTTGCTCTTCACATACTTGTAGAATGCCTTGGGGTTTCCTTAATCCTGCTCACTAAGGCCTTCTCTTGGCCCATTCTGACTCTCCTTGTTTCATTCTTGAGCTCTTTCCTGGTACCTTTGTAATTTTCTAGAGCTCTAACAGTACCTGGTTTCTTGAATGTTTCTTAAGCTTTTCTTTTCTTAACTAGATTTTCTACGTCCTTTGTACACAATGGTTCTTTTACTCTACCATCCCTTCCCTGCCTCAATGGAACATACCTATGCAGAATACCATGCAAATGTTCTCTGAACATTTTCTACATTTCTACTGTGCATTTCCCTGAGAACATCTGCTCCAAATTTATGTTCCCAAGTTCCTGCCTAATAGCAACATATTTTCCCCTACCCCAATTAAATGTCTTCCTAAATTTTCTGCTCTTACCTCTCTCCAGCACCATGGTAAAGGAGATAGATTTGTGTTCACTACCTCTGAAATGCTCTCCCATTGAGAGATCTGACACCTGACCAGGTTCATTTCCCAGTACCAGATCAAGTACAGCCTCTCCTCCAGTTGGCTTACCTACATATTGTGCCAGGAAACCTTCCTGAACACACCTAACAAACTCCACCCCATCTAAACCCCTTGCTCTAAGGAGATGCCAGTCAATATTTGGAAAGTTAAAATCACCCATCATAACAACCCTATTATTATTGCACCTCTCCAGAATCTACCTCCCTATTTGCTCCTTGAAGTCTCTGTTACTACTGGGGTGTCTATAAAAAACACCTAGTAGAGTTATTGCCCCCTTCCTGTTCCTGACTTCCACCAACAAGCATTCAGTAGACAATCCCTCCATGACTTCCTTCTTTTCTGCAACTGTGATGCTATCCCTGATTAGCAGTGCCTCTCCCCCACCTCTTAAGACTCCCTCCCTGTCCTTTTTGAAACATCTAAAGCTCGGCACACTCAGCAGCCATTCCTGTCCCTGAGTCATCCAAGTCTCTGCAATGGCCACAACATCATAGTTCCACGTACTGATCCATGCTTTAAGTTCATCTGCTTTGTGTAAGATATTCCTTGCATTAAAATAGACACATCTCAAACCATCAGGCTGAGTGCTTCTTTGCTCTAACATATACCTCATAAACCCCCTATAAGCTGTCCCTACTTGTGCGCCAATCACCCCATCCTCAGCCTCTTCACTTTGGTTCCCACCCCCTGAAAATCTAGTTTAAACCCTCCCCAAAAACATTAGCAAACCTTCCTCCGAGGATATTGGTTCCCCTCTAGTTCAGATGCAACCCATCCCACTTGTACAAGTCACCCCTTCCCCAGAATGATCCAAGACTTGAAACCCTGCCCCCTGTATCATCTCCTCAGCCACTCATTCATCTGCGCTATTTTCCTGTACTGACCTTCACTATCCGTGGCACCGGGAGTAATCTGGAAGTTACCACCTAGGAAGTTCTGCTCTTCAGCCTCCTTCCTGGCTCCCTAAAACTTACTGAGCAGGACCTCTACCCCTCTCCTGCCTATATAATTGATACCAACATGTACTACAACCTCTGGCTGCTCACCCTCCCCTTCAAGAGCATCCTGCAACTGCTCGGAGACATCCTGGACCCTTGCACCAACTGCAGTTTGAGGAAGCTTACCTACATTTGTTGCAATTCCTAATTTCAATTCTCAACAGTTTGGATCAATGTTTAAGCTATATCCCATAGTACTAGACGCAACAAACAGCCAAGATCTACCTACGTTGTGGTGCCTTGAAGGGGTGATGGTGCTTCTAGTCAAAGCTTTGTCCTATTCTGGTTCTTTCCAATATTCTGTAAGCTGCTTGGAACTTTGTAATTGCCCATGAGATTTTAATGGAGTGTTTAAGGCTACTGTTAAAATAAAAGTTATATTCTATCTCAAGTGAATGGCATCGTATTTTTCAATGATTCATTCAAAACCTTTTAGTTTTTGTCTCTTTGCCTAATTTTGTCTCTTTACATTAGTATGTCTTTATATTATAATGTGTTAGTCTACATTGCTTACCATACCACTGATTTTTGTGCCATGGGCAATCTTGGATAGAAGGATTTCTATAAAGGATCAACTTTTTATGTCAAACACGAGGGAATCTGCAGATGCTGGAAATTCAAGCAACACACACAGAAAATGCTGGTGGAACACAGCAGGCCAGGCAGCATCTATAGGGAGAAGCGCTGTGGAAAGGTCTCGGCCTGAAACGTCGACAGCGCTTCTCCCTATAGGTGCTGCCTGGCTTGCTGCGTTCCACCAGCATTTTGTGTGGTTGCTCAACTTTATATGTGTTGGTCTGGTGTGACTTGCAAAATAAAACAACATTCAACAATTAAAAAGAATAAAGAATTGTAAAGAACTTAGAGGTTAAAAGACGGATATGTAATAAAATGTGCATAAATACATAAATACCAGCATGTATATACAATGTAAACAGCATTATAAAAAGTGGTTTAAAGTGTTTACAATGGAGTGACTCAGGTAATAGATAGAGGGAAGTGGGGGTGGGTCTAACTAGAATGGTTAATCAGATTAACTGCTTGTGGGAAGAAACTTTTAAGTTACTGTGAAGTTTTTGTTTCAATAGCCCTGTAGCACTTTACAGAAGGGAGCTTTTGGAAAAGGCAGTTTGTAGGGTAGGTAGTGTTCACAGTGATTCTCCCTGCCCACTTCTTTGTCCTGGACACATACAGGTCCTGCAATACATACAAACAGCTGGATGAACTCAGTAGGTCGGGCAGCATCCGTTGAAAGAAGCAGTCAATGTTTCGGGTCGAAAACCTTCATCAGGACTACAGGTCTTGAAATGCTGGGAGACTGCAGCCAATGACCTGTTCTGCTGACCAGACAGATCATCACAGTTTTTGTATATTGTGGTGCGTGTTGCACCAAACCAGGCAGTAATGACTGGTGTGAGGACCCTCTATATAATGGCAGTGCAGAATTGCACCAGAATGTTCTGGGGAAGATGGAGTTTTACTAACTGCCTCCTTTTTGTCAATAAAGGTGATATGATTCGCCCACATGAGGTCCTGTGAAATAAAGATGCCCAGGAACCTATATGTTACAGCAATGCTATAAAGTTGTTGATGATGAGTGGAGAGGAGCCCCATTTCCCCTGAAGTCAATATGCATTCTCCACGGTTTTGAGAGCATTCAGCTCCAAGTTGTTGTGATCGCACTATCACATTGTCTACATAATTTATACATTGTGAAAACAATAACAGCCCCATTGTAGATCCTGGAACAACAGCTCTGATGATATCTGTGGTGAACTACATATACCTGTCTGGACACGGCCCCTGCTCCTCCCACAGACCCCGGTATAAAGGCAATCGAGGTCTGAGCCCGGCCTCTCAGTCTCCAGGATGTAGTGTGGTGGTCAACCACTGCTTGTTCCTTCTTCCAGTCAATAAAAGCCGATATCTCGACTTCATGTCTCAGAGAGAGTTATTGATGGTGCATCAATATCCCAGCAATGACAGCCATCTCATTATCCTTACTCTTGTGTCCCTGCTCTCCCAGTCTTACTTCCATCAGTTTTCATCAGTTACAGAAACTGGGAGTCTCCTATAAAGAATTTTATGAAATACCTTCAAGAATAATTTTTTAACAAGCATCCTCGGGAATTCCTCACTCCCCTGCCTGCAACTCTGCCGCTGTTGTTGCAGCTTCCTCTGTCACTGCACCCCACCCCATGCAAAACTCCCCCTTGCTGCTTCCTTTCCTTTGTCAATCTGTTCCTATTTCCCACAGCTGCTGTTGGATTAGGGTGCAGAATCACAATTTTCCTTGTGTATTTCTTGTAGTTTAACTTCCCTATGCTTGCTAGAAACTTCTTGTTTTCAGTAGCAGGTGTCACGTCACTTCAGTCTGGTTATGTTATAAGTTAAGTATTATCACTGGAATTTATGTTATCTCTAGCATGAGAAAACAATTGCTTCTTCCTTCATCTTTCCTTTGTTCTATCAGCTTCTTTTCCTTGTTTGTTTCCTGCTGTTCTAAAACTTAATAAAGTTATCATCATTAATAAATCATGCATAAGCAATATGCTTATGCCTCATTCTTGACTTCTGAACCTTTGGACCAGGATCCAACATTGTTCTGTTTTCTTCATTATTCTCTCCCTGCCAGGCCATTCCAACATACTTGTTCTCGCTATGAGGCCTTACACTCCAAGACATCTGAGACGTCCTCCTTTCTTCCGAATATCAATGGAGCCCTCACCTGTATCTCCTCTATTTCCTATATGTCTGCCTGCACCCTATCTACCCCCAGACATAGGTAATAGGGATAGGGTTCCCCTGGAACTCGCCTACCAACCCTCCAGCCCACATGCCCAATGTATCATCCCCTGCAAATTTGCCATCTCCCATCTGAAGGCATAATTACCCCCAGCTTCCGAGGGGTTGCATCTCCCCGTGACTCCCTTGTTTAGTATTCCTTCCCTACCAATGCCCCTCCTGGCAATTATCCCCACAACTACACCAAGCCCTCACACATCCTCCATCACCATCATTCAGAGTCCCAAGCAGTTCTACCAGATGAGACAGGCTTCACGTGTGAATCCATTGGTGTGCCACTTGTTATATCCAATGCTCCCAGTGCAGCCTCCTCTGTAATGGTGAGACCCAATGCAGGTTGAATTGACGTTATTACTTACATCCTTCATATACATGAGTAAAAATCTTTATGTTACTTCTCTGTCTAAATGTGCAATTTACGATTTATAGTAATTTGTAATAAATAAATACATGTAACAGAGAAATACAATTGTATCAGCATCAATTACTCATTCTGATGGCCTGGTGGAAGAAGCTGTCCTGGAGCCTGTTGGTCCTGGCTTTTACGCTGCAGTACCGTTTCCTGGATGGTAGCAGCTGGAATAGATCATGGTTGGGGTGACTCGGGTCCCCAATGATCCTTTTTACACACAACTCTTTGTAAATGTCCTGAAATGCGGGAAATTCACAATTACAGATGCACTGGGCTGTCCGCACAACTCTCTGCAGAGTCCTGCTCTGGGAGGTACAGTTCCCATACCAGGTAGTAATGCAGCCAGGCAGGATGCTCTCAGTTGTGCTCCTGCAGAAGATCCTTAGGATTTGGGGATTCATGCCAAACTTCTTCAACCGTCTGAACCGTGCTTTTTACACCGCACAGCCGGTATGTACAGACCACGTGAGGTCCTCGGTGATGTGGATGCTGAGGAACATAAAGCTGTTCACCCACTCAACCCCAGATCCATTGATGTCAATAGGATGTAACCTGTCTCCATTCCTCCTATAGTCCTTTGATTGTAGGTCTATTTTATCAAATATCTTTGTTCTATCCATTATACCAGGCGAGATCTCCCAGTGGCCAGATCTTTCAATTCCACTTCCCATTCCCACACTGACAAATCTGTCCACAGCCTCTTCTACTGCTAAGTTAAGGCCAGGCACATATTATAGGAGAAACATCTTATATTCCACCTTGGCAGTGTCCAACCTAACAGCAAGAACATTGATTTCTCCAACTTCTGCCCATCACCCACACATTGCTCCTACCGGTTCTCCTCCCCAGCTACCCCCATTCCTATTCCATACTCCACTATCCTCTCCTATCAGATTCCACACTCTACAGCCTTTTGTCACTTCCACCTATCACCTCTCAGATTCTGACATTCCCACTCTCCCCCTCCCTCACCTACCTATCACCCCCTCTCACCTGGATCCACCTATCACCTGACAGCTCTCGAACTACCCCTTTGCCCCATCTCTTTATACTAGCTACCTCCCTTCGTTCTTTCCAGCCCAGATGAAGAGTCTCAACCTGAAACATCTATATTCTACTTCCCTCCACCGATGCTGCCTGACCTGCTGAGTTCCTCCAGATCCTTTGTGAAACTATTAACTGTTTATCTCCTCCAGTAGGTTGTGCACAGAGGATGGTTTGGAGTGATTATTCTGTTGTCATTTGACAAGAGGTAAAGTGCTCTTTGTTCATTTACCAGTTGTCAGCTGCTCCCATTTCTTGATGCCTCTCTCCTGCTCCTTCAGATCAGCCAAGTCTGCAAATGCAGCAGGTGGGCAGGGGGTCAGTGATGCTCATCGTGGCGGTGGGGAACCCAAGTACAGGAATCACACTAGTCCATGTCCACTTCATGTCACTCTCTGGAATCCAAGTCCCAGTAAAATGTCATTGGCTTCCTTTCAAAGCATGATCACTGATAGCTCTGCACTATGAAAGGTTGTACATATCCAATAAGGAATGGAACTCATGACTCACAGGAAAATAAAACACAGAACATTATAGCACAGTGAAGGCTCATCAACTCACAATGTTGAGTTCCTCTTTTAACCGACTCTAAGATCAATCTAAAACTCCCCTCCTACATAGCCTATGACCCTCCATTTTTTTCATCCATGTGCCTGAGTCCCTTAAATGTCAATAATGTATCAGTCTTCATCACCACCTCATGAGTTGTGTACAATACAATGAAAACTTCTCACTATGTTCCTTTCAGGTTTAAGCCCTAGTGACTTCTTGTGATGATCATCGCAAGTGGTTTGAGAGTAATGTTGGCGCCCACCCATATCGACAGCCTGTACCCCAATCTGTGTGGTTGCATTCTGCTGCCTTTCACCCAGGAGAGGTTCTTTCATTAAGTGAGTTGGCTTTGGCCTGCCACCCTGAGGTGGATAACTATTGGAAACTACAGGTTGTCTGGAAGTGGGCCAAGAAATGGCAAGTGGCGTTCAGTGCGGAGAAATGCGAGGTTTTCGTGGACAATGTTGATCTCCTTCTGCTCTGTGGGAGGACATGGAGATGCTCCTGGAGCCACTAGCTGCCTTAGACTGGCTTCCCAGTGGAGTTGATGGTGAGAGGGAGGAAGAAGATGAAATCTCTACACTCCTCGTCAGCAGCTGCATTCAGACTGACAACTGCCACAGTGAGCATCCACAAGAGTCTCCTCCTGAAAGCCTCACGGTCAGAATACAAGTTCAAGTTCAAATTCAAGTTTATTGTCATCTGACCGTTCTTATATATACCCAAACAAAACAATTTTCCTCTGGATCATGGTGCACCCACAGAACATATATCACACAATTAGTGCATAAACCAAAATATCATACTATAAATAAGTTAATAAGATAGAATTCAAAATACGTGTAGTAAAGCACAGGACAGGTAAACATTAAAGAGTAAACAGCTCTCCATTCTGGTGATGAGACCTCGGTGGTGTTCAATACTGTCACAGCCCAAGCGAAGAAGCTGTTACCCAGTCTGGCAGTCCTAGTCCTGACTGTAGTGGGCCAAAGATATTGTGGGATGGGTGGTAGGGATCCTCAACAATGCCCTTCATCTGCAATACCCCCAGTAAGTGTCACAATACGGGGAAGGGAGTCTCCGATGATGCTCTCGTCAGCTTTTACTTTCCTCTGCAGGGTCTTGCAGTCTGATGTGGAATTACCACATTCCCATTTGGCATAGAAGGAGGCCTTTTGGCCCAGTAAGTCTCTGTGGCTCACAGAACACACCCATTGCCCGATTGCTTTCTCCCCATATTCTAACCAACTCCCTGCTCCGACAGATGAAAGGCAATACACCATTCGCCTGCCAGTCTACGTGTGGAAAGTGCGCTGAAACTGGAGCATCGAGAGGAAATCCGTGCTGCTACCAGGAAGCCATACAAACTCCACACAGACAGCACCAGAGGTCAGGGTCGTAACCGGGTCACTGGAGCTGTGAAGCAGGTTAAAGATTAGCTTTATTTGTCACATGTGCATCAAACCTACAGTGAAATGCGCCATTTGCATCAATGACCAACGCGGTCCGAGGATGTGCTGGGGTTACCCCTCAAGTGTTGCCATAGTTCCAGCATCACATAGTGTGCCCACAACTCACTAACCAAAACTGTGCATCTGGGCAGGAAACCCATGTGGAGAAAGGACAGACTCCTCACAATGACACTTTTCAGCCAGCGCTTCCCATCCTCCACCTACAGGATGTAGAGGCTTCCTGGAACGGAGAGTGATCTTGATGCTTTCTGTCTGAGCTGGAACAGTAGGCCTCAGCACTGGCTTGAGCCTCAGTAGTCACCATGCTTAGATCCCTCTTTGTATCCCTAAGGCGCTGCCGATACCTCATGGCCTCCCCTTCCTCACACAGCAATACTGTGCCCTGCTACTGTTCAGCTGCAGTGGGAAGATGGTCTGCCGTTGGCATGCCGGAACAAGGTGGCCACAAATGACATTCAACCTGGTTGCATGCCAACTGCATTGCTGCAACGTAATGCAGCTAATTCATGCAAACTCCACCAGCCATGCTGCACACTTTCCTGTGGCCAGTTCCCTTACTTTTTATTCTCTTTTCCAAAGGAGGTTTATTCCGTGGTTACAGCATCACATTATTACATTTCCACAGTATTCCACAATTCACGCTATTTATTAGCAAAAGCTTTAAATTACAACAAAATCATCTCTGTCCAGAGCACACTCGAGACCCTGTGGTGCCTACTGCTCCCAGAAAGCCCCTGGGCATCTAAGGATACCACATGCTCCCTCTCCAAGGACACACAGGCAAAGATGTAACCCTAGGAGGGGCAAACAATAGGCTTTGGCAGAACACTGACTGCCTGCTGCCTAGACTCATGAAAGGCCTGTTTGTCCATGACCAGAAGCAAAATGATCACAAGATTCTCCCCGACTGATCCAGCCCTCCCTCCAACAACCCTGATCTTTCTGGGTTAGATACCGACACCACGAAAAGGTAAAACCGATTTCTAAATAATTATACCACACACACACACACACACACACACATACACGTGTGTGCGCATGCACAGAATTCTTATTTCTTGTGGAGTTTATTAACTAGCAGCGTGAACAGATAAAGGTACTGCCAATTTAGGTGAGAACAAATGATATGAATTCAGAACTACCATGTGATCATATGTGACCAATTATGGTAAACAAATTAATTCTGTCAAATGATTGTCATATGAATCCTCTGTGTTAATGTTCATAGTCTGTTTCTCAGCCGTGGTTCCACACTGCATTAACGTACTTCTGAATTAACTATTTGACTGTCATATCCATTGGGGAGTGTTAATGTTTTGCACTTAATGCATGAGACATAAATCATTTTGTACCATTGCACATATTTTGGACATGGAGCAGGCACAGAGCACACCCTTACTATCTCTTACTATCTTTCCTTTCAGTTAGTCCTGATGAAGGGTCTCGGCCTGAAACGTCGACAGCACTTCTCCTTATAGATGCTGCCTGGCCTGCTGTGTTCCACCAGCACTTTGTGTGTAGTGCTTGAATTTCCAGCATCTGCAGATTTCCTCGTGCCTGCCCTGTATGTTTTCCATCTTTACGCATAACTACCAATTGGGGAAAAGTTTCTTCAAGATGTGGATTTTTCTGTTCTCCTTCCCTCTGAGCTTGGTTGTCAGGGTGAACCTCTGATTGATTATGTTTGGATAACTCTTGTAAAGCTGGTTCTTCACACCTTCTCTGACAGAGAGAGCAAGGTCAAAGATCCTGAGCATTGCTCACAAGGTCAACAGCTGTCACCTTTGTGAGGGTGGTGATGAAACATGGTCCTGGACACAGCTACTCTGTTGTTGGGTGGATAGTTCCAAGTTTTAAACTAGCAATAACGGATTGAGATTCAGCTTTATTTATCACATGTCTATCAAAACATAGAGTGAAATGCGTTATTAACAACCGGATATACCAGGGGCAGTCTGCAAGAGTCACCACACATTCCAGCACCAGCATAGCATGCCCACAATTTTCCACAGAATGACACAAGCAGCAACAACAACAAAATGAGCCCTTTTCTCATCCCTCCCACCCATCCAGTTCTAAACACACACACACACACACACACACACACACACACACACACACACACACACACACACACACACACACACACACACACACACACACACACACACACACACACACACACACACACACACACACTCCTCCATGCCCAGGATAGGCCATCTTCACGCCTTGAGTACTCGTCCCCAGATTCTCAATCTCATAGACTTTGGGCCTGTAATGTTGGAGTCCACCCCAGCACGCTGGTCATAGGTTTGACCATTGGCTCTAACACTTACAGACTTGTACTGACCTCCGCTTAACAGGAGGCAAAGAATGGGAATAAAGGAAGTCTTATCTGGTTGGCGGCTCGTGACTAGTGGTGTTCCACAGGGGTCTGTATTGGGACACATTGTTATATGTCAATGATTTGGATGACAGAATTGATGCCTTTGTGGCCAAGATTGTGGACAATATGAAGATAGGTGGAGGGGCAAGTAGTTTTGAAGAAGCAGAGAGGCTACAGAAGGATTTGGACAGATTAGACTTTTTAGGAGAATGGGCAAGGAAGAGGCAGATGGAATACAGTGCCATGAAGTGTGTGGTCATGCACTTTGACAGTAGAAGTAAAAGCATAGTGTGGCGACCCATTTCCTGGCACATCCGAACCGGCTCACAATTAGACAGCCTACGGGGGTTTGCGAGCACAGAGCTATGGAGCCTCTGCGCCATGGGGGGCAAGTTGAGGGAGGCTTAAAAGTGAGGCTGAGGATTGCGAATAAAGTTTTTCCTTCGACAACAGTTACCGACTCCGTGTCATAATTTTAGCGCTGCATGTAGCACACTGCTACAATAGACTATTTTCTAAGTGGAGAGAAAATTCAAGAATCTGAGGTTTTTTGTGAGTCCTCGTGCAGGATTCCCCAAAGATTAATTTGCAGGCTAAGTCGGTGGTGAGGAAGGCAAATGCAATGTTATCATTAATTTTGAGAGGACTAGAATATAAAAGCAATGATGTCATGTTGAGGCTTCAACAGGCACTGCTGAGGCCTCTCTTGGAGTATTGTGACCGGTTTGAGCCCTTTACCTAAGAAAGAATGTGCTGACCTTGAAGAGGGTTCAGAGGAGGTTCACGAAAATGATTCTGGGATTGAAAGTCTTATCACATGAGGAGCATTTGATGTTTCTGGGCCTGTACTCACCAGAATTCAGAAGAACGAGGGGGGAATCTCGTTGAAACCTATCCAATGTTGAAAGGCTTGGATAGAGTAAATGTAGAGAGGAAGTTTCCTATGGTGGGGGGAGTCTAAGACCAAAGGACACAGACTCAGAATTGAGGGTCGTTCATTTAGAATGGAGATGAGAAGGAATTTCTTAAGCCAGAGAGTGGTGAATCTGTGGAATTTGTTGCCGGAGGCAGCCGTGGAGGCCAGATCATTGGGTATATTTATGGCAGAGGTTGATAGTTTCTTGATTAGTCAGGGCCATTAAGGGATACGAGGAGGAGGCAGGAGATTGAAATGGATCAGCCATGATGAAATATTGGAGCAGACTTGATGGACCAAATGTTCTAATTCAGCTCCTATATCTATGGACTTATGGTCTTGAGACCCTAGTGATCTGGGCCCTCATGGATACTTCTGGACTCTACACTTGAAGTCTCACTTGGAAGATGGTGCTCCAACGATATGCATTACTTTACATGGAGTGACAACTTCCAAGTCAGGGGGCTGTACAACAGGAAAGAGAGCATGGAGTTGTAGTCTTCCCTCACACCTGGTGCCCTCATCATTTTAGAACTACAGGTCATGGATTTGGGTTGTGTTATTAAAGAGCAAGTTGCTACAGTGCTTACCCACTATGGCTAGAATGAGAAAATGGTGAAGGTTACTGAATACTTAAGGCTTTGCAGAAGGTGCCAAACAAGTGTGGTGATTTCAAAGTTCTAAGTAAATTTATTATCAAAGTATGTACACATCACCCAGAGATTCATTTTGATGTATTCATTGTAGATAGAAAGAAACACAATAGAATCAATGAAACAACACACACAAAGATGGACAAACAATCAAAGAGCAATTTGTCCTGGTTGCTGTCAAGTTCCTAACCAGTGTTGGATTACTGTTCGGCCAAGCCAGCTGGGGAGTGAACCTGCTGCACCATCAATAACTCTCGGAGACGTGAGGCGAGATATAGGCTTTTATTGTCTAGAAGAAAGAACAAGCAGCAAGTGACCACCACACAACATCCTGGAGACTGAGGCTGGGTCTGTGCCTCCAATCGCCTTTATACAGGGGTCCGTGGGAGGAGCCACAGGAGCAGTCAGCGGTGGGGGGGGGGGGGCGTCTCCAGACAAGTATATGTAGTTCACCACATTCACCCCCCCTTTTGTTTTAAAAGAGAGTCCCCAAGGGGCGAAATTTCTTACGTATATTTACAGGTTAAGTCTATCAGGTGGTCGAATCTGTCACTGCGATCTACGTAGCACCGGCTGTGATTGCACAGGTGCCGGTGGTGATTCCACCGGAGACGGTGGTTGTGCTGGTTCCGGCCTGACTGGAGGTGTCAGCCCACTAGGCATCAGTGATCCCTCATGCGTGTGCGCGGCGCCTGGTATGGGAGTGTCGTGAGGAGTCTGTGTGGGGCTTGGTGTGCCTGGTGTCTCCTCGGGTACAGGGTTCATAGTCACCGTGGAGTGTTCGGGGTAGTGGTCTGCTGCTCCTGCGGGCGCCAGGTCGCCGACGGAGACTGTGTCCTCCCGCCCATCAGGTAAGACCATGTAAACATACTGGGTATTCGCATGTAGAAGGTGAACCCTCTCGACCAGCTCCTTTATTGCTTTATTTATTTATTTATCCTTTATTTATTGCTCCTCGCATGTTTCCGGAGCAGCACTGGCCCTGGGGATGTCAGCCAAGCTGGTAGGGTGGTCTCAGTGGCAGACTTCCTGGGAAAAGAAAAGAGGCACTCATGAGAGGTGGCATTGGTGGACGTACATAACAGAGAGCGGATGGAGTGGAGCGCCTCGGGAGGACCTCCTGCCAGTGAGAGACCGGCAACCCCTTTGACCTAAGGGCTAAAAGTGTGGCCTTCCACACTGTGGCATTCTCCCTCTCCACCTGTCCATTCCCCAGGGGATTATAGCTCGTGGTCCTACTAGTAGCAATCCCCTAGCCAGCAGATACTGGCGCAGCTCGTCACTCATAAAGGAGGACCCTCTATCACTGTGGATATAGCAGGGATATCCGAACAGAGTGAAGAGCTGGCGCAGGGCTTTTATGACGGATGTGGCAGTGGTATCGGGGCAGGGGATGGCAAAGGGGAACCACGAGTACTCATCGATAGTGTTGAGAAAGTAGACATTGCGATCGGTGGAGGGAAGGGGGCCCTTAAAGTCAACACTCAGTCGCTCAAAGGGGTGGGTGGCCTTGATAAGTTGTGTCTTGTCAGGACAGTAGAAGTGCAGTTTGCACTCAGCGCAGACTTGGCAGTCCCTGGTCATCATCCTGATTTCCTCAAGGGAGTATGGCAGGTTCCGGGCTTTCACGAAATGGTAAAATCGGGTGACCTCTGGGTGACAAAGATCTGCATGGAGGGCGTATAGCTGGTCGAGCTGTGCACTGGCACACGCTCCCCGGGATAGGGCATCAGGGTGCTCATTGAGCCTTCCAGGCCGGTACAGGATGTCATAGTGGTAGGTGGAGAGTTCTATTCTCCACCTCAAAATTTTATCATTTTTGATTTTGCCCCACTGTTGGTTGCTGAACATGAACGCAACTGAGCGCTGGTCAGTCAGCAAGGTAAGCCTTTTGCCAGCGAGATAGTGCCTCCAGTGCCTAATAGCTTCCACTATGGCCTGGGCTTCTTTCTCCACCGCGGAGTGCCGAATTTCAGGGCCTTGAAGGGTACGAGGGAAGAATGCCACTGGCCTGCCTGCCTGATTGAGGGTAGCAGCCAGCATGAAGTCGGAGGCTTCACTCTCTACTTGGAAGGGAATGGTCTCGTCCACCGCATGCATCATTGCTTTGGCAATGTCCCCTTTAATGTGGCAGAAGGCCGCACGGGCCTCGGCAGAGAGGGGAAAAGTGGTAGACTTGACCAGGGGGTGGGCCTTGTCTGCGTAATGAGGGACCCATTGGGCGTAATAGGAAAAGAAACCCAGGCACTGTCTGAGGTCTCGGAGGGTGGTGGGAAGAGGGAGTTCCAACAGGGGGCGCATACGGTCGGGGTCAGGGCCAATGACCCTGTTCTCCACGACACACCCAAGGATAGTGAGTCGGGTGGTTCCAAACACACACTTGTCCCTGTTATAAGTAAGGTTCAGAGCTTCGGCCACTTGGAAAAATTGTTGGAGGTTTGCGTTGTGTCCGGCCAGTCGTGACCACAGATGGTGATGTTATCCAGATAGGGAAATGTGGCCTTCAGTTGGCACTGGTCCACCATCTGTGGAAAACAGAGACACCATTTGTGACACCATATGGGACACGCAGGAAGTGATAGAGACTGCTGCCCGCCTCGAGGGCGGTCCTCTGGGTGGATGGGGAGCTGGTGATAAGCGGATTTCAGGTCTATGGTCGAGTACACCTTGTACTGAGCTATCTGGTTGACCATATCCGTGATGCGGGGTAGGGGGTATGCGTCAAGCTGCGTGAACCTATAGCCCACGACCATCCTATTTTTCTGCCCGGTCTGAACAACGACCACTTGGGCCCTCCAAGGACTTGTGCTTGGCTCAATGATCCCCTCCCTGAGAAGCCACTGGACCTCCGACTGAATGAAGGCCCTGTTCCCTGCGCTGTACCTCCTGCTTTTAGTTGCCACAGGCTTACATTTGGGGGTCAGGTTGGTGAACAGCGGTGGGGGAGGGATCTTGAGGGTGGAGAGGCTGCAAGTTGTGTCAGTAGTGCAGCTGTTGGCATGGTGCTGGGTGGGATGTGCGGGTCGGTGTGTGTGTGTGGTCAGTAGCGGGGTATATGACGAAGCCCCACAAAACTGAGGATTCCTGACAGTGAGTGGTGGGAGGGGCCCGTCATATGCCATAGTCACACTTTTGAGCTGGCTCTGGAAGTCCAGCCCCAATAGCACAGGCGCACACAGTTGAGGCATGACCAGTAGCGCAAAGTTCCGATATTCTGTGCCCTGCACCACCAACGTCGTTACACAACCCTCCCCCCCCCCCCCGGATGTCTGTGGAATGCGACCCAGAAACCATGGTGACCCTTTGGCTTACCGGCTGTGTCACGAGTCCAGGTAAATAAAACTCTCAGTGCTGCCCATGTCAAACAGGCAGCTAGTCCTGTGCTCCTCCACCAGGATGTCCATCATTGACCTTGCAAGCTGGTGTGGGGCGCTTTGGTCGAGGGTTATGGAGGCCAGAGTTGAATCGCCATCTTGGTGCCCAGTAAGCACCCATGGGTCAGGGGCGGGGCGAGGTAGCGCTGACAAAGATGGCCGCCCCCATGCCTTGCACGAGGCGGGCAGGCAAGATGGCGGCGACCAAGATGGCTGCCCCCATGCCTCACACGCGGCGCTGTCCGACCCCGCTCATGGTTCAGACTTACAAACCTTGGCGAAATGGCCCTTCTTTCCGCAGCTGGAGCAGGTAGCTTCTCGGGCCGGGCAGCTTTTACAGGGGTGCTTTTTGAGTCCACAGAAATAACACTGCATGGACTTGCGACTGGCAGCAGCTGTGGTCGGTTTTGGGGAGCTCATGGACTCGCGACTGGCAGCAGCCAAGGTCGATTCGCTCGCAGGTGGTGGGGTCTGCAGTGTCCACGGAACCAGTGGGGGATCGTGCAGCTGGACCGCGTCAGTGTTGTGCAGAGCAGCCTCCAGCGTGTCAGCTGTCTTGATCGCCGAGCGTAAGGTAAGATCGGCATTTTCCAGCAGCCGCTGGCACACGTACACTGACCTGATCCCCGTAATGAAGGTGTCTCGTACCAGGAGCTCTGCATGGTGTTCCACCATCAGTCCCTTGCAGTCGCAGGCCCGCACGAGTGTCTGTAGGGCTCGGAGAAACTCCCCGCTCGACTCGCCAGTTTGCTGCTGCTGCGTCGCTAGGCGATGTCTTGCATAGATGGTGTTCACCAGCCACAGGTACTGTCTTTTGAGGGCATCCAGTGCCCCTTGGTAGGTCGGCAGGTCCCTGATAAGGGAGAATACCCTCGGACTGACCCTGGAAAGGAGGATTTTGTGCATTGTGGCAGGCTCAATCACGGGAATCACTTCCAAGCATGATTGGAAGCATGCAAGCCAGAGTTCAAAGGCAAGAGCTGCTTCTGGAGCTTGAGGGTCCAAGTCCAATTTTTCCGGATGTAAAATACTCTCCATGTTTTAAGACTTCCAGCCAATAAAATTGATGCACCATCAATAACTCTCAGAGACGAGAGGTGAGATATAGGCTTTTATTGTCTGGAAGAAAGAACAAGCAGCAAGTGACCACCACACTACATCCTGGAGACTGAGGCTGGGTCTGTGTCTCCAATCGCCTTTATACCGGGGTCCGTGGGAGGAGCCACGGTCTGTGGGAGGAGCCACAGGAGCAGTCAGCTGGGGGGCATGTCCGGACAGGTATATGTAGTTCACCACAGAACCCAGCCCTGTAAATGGTGAAGAGGCTTTAGGAAATCCCAACAGACTCCCTGGCCTCTGTTCTGCTGTTGTAGAAATGCAAATGACCCTTCAGATTCAAGAAAACGGTAATCTGTCCCAGGATGTTGACATTCAAAGTCAAGAACATGTGGTTGTACTCTCTCACATGATGAAAACAGCCATTAAGTGGCACTTACACAGTGTGAAAGTTACATGCTGCCTTTTAGCTGTGTTACATACCCTGTGGGTATCTTGTGACTGTCTTATGACCATGATGTAATTGAGTATCTGGTGAGCATGATGTAATTGTCTTGTGATGGTGGAGTGATGTAATTTTCCCGGCAGTGTGAGGTCACGTGATGTAATTTTCCCGCCAGAGTGAGATCACGTGATGGAACGTTCCAACAGGTATAAAGGGGAAACTCCTGTTGTGACACAGTTAGTTCATTAATTTGTTCTGCTGCGTATTCGTCTCATGACGCAGTTTCCTTTTAAAGTGGAGTTTTACTTTCTATTTTAAAGTGCAAAGGTTGTTGCCGGCAGTTTCACCAAATGCAGCCAGTTTTGTTTGTCGCACCTTTGCTTTATCTCTACAGTCTAGTATACAGAATGAAGAAATTTCCCGCATTACCCGAGGCAAAAGGATTGAGTAAAGTTGGTGTAGTTCAGTGATTTTGGAAAGGATCGACCTTATTGAATCCTCATTCAGGAATAATGGCCTGCATTTGAGATAAACCCCTGCAGGGTCAGGAAAGGTTTGTGCAGTGTCTACCCTCCAGAATAAAAAGGTCAGTTCCTTTGAGCCATTTTATTTCCTTCGTCGTGAATTTGGAAAGGCATCACTCGGTTCTGATCAGCAGTTACTTCACTTCATCAAAGAACTCGTCACTTTGGGAAAGTCTCTTCTTAATGACTGTATAAATCACTTGGACTTTCGAATTTACCACTTTAAGACTGTGTTTGAATTTACCACTTTAAGAACTATTCCAGAGTTTGGCTATTTGTTGAATTGTCGTATAGCAGTTAACTTCTGGTTAAGTTAGTCGTTTGCTTACTTCTCTTTTTTGTTGAGCAGAGTTTAATAAATGTTTATGTTTGTTTATAAAACCTGACTCAATTCTATATTCATTGTGGCCCACCACGTAACAGCTAAATGTTGTGCATGGACACCTTCATTGCCTGAGGATTTGCAAACAGAATTGAAGATTGTACATCACCCACCAATGACATTTTCACCACCTCTTCTGACATTACCAAGGGTGGAAAGCTTTATATGAAGCATGAATCTAAGGTATTGCCCAGAAGAGCTCCAGCAGTGAAATGTCAGAGCTCAGAGAGTTGATCTGAACCTATTTCAAGCACCTTGCTTTTGCAAGATTTGACTCCAACCACTGATAACCATTGTTGTCAATATTATTGGGACTTCTTGATGCAAAGCTGATATAAATGCTGTCTTGATATCAAGAGCATTCCTCTCGGACGTTGTTCTTTTGTTTGTATTTGAACCAAACTTTCAATAATGTCTGGATCCACATAATTCCCACCAAACACAATTTGAGCATCAGTGAGCAGGTCATTGGTGAGTAAGTATTGTTTCATACTAATGTTGGTAACATTTTCCATTAGCATAGAGTCATACAGCACTGAAACAAGCCCATCAGCCCCACTAATCCATGCCAACCAAGATTCCTCTCTACGCAACTAAAACATATAACTCCTCAGAACCTTCCGATCAGCATGCAAGAAGTTGGCAATGGCGATATAGATGCACCGATTCCAGAAGTCCAGAGTCTCCAGAACAGTTCCCACATGGAGTCATAGAGTCAGAAAGCAAGAAAGCAGGCCATTCAGCCCAACTGGCCATGCTGACCATGACTCCCATTTACATTGGTCCCATTTACCCATACCGCTCTAAACCATTCCTATCCATGTATCAGAATCAGAATCTGGTTTATTATCACTGGCATGTGTCGTGAAATTGGTTAACTTAGCAGCAGCAGTTCAATGCAAAACATAATATAGAATAAATAAATAGACAGGTACATAAATAAATAAATAATGGTATCTGTATTTTGAATAGATTAAAAATCATGCAAAAACAGATATAATATATATTAAAAAAGTGAGGTAGTGTTCAAGGGTTCAACGTCCATTCAGGAATCAGATGGCAGAGGGGAAGAAGCTGTTCCTGAATCACTGAGTGTGTGCCTTCAGGTTTCTGTACCTCCTACCTGATGGTAACAGTGAGAAAAGGACATGCCCTAGGTGCTGGAGGTCCTTAATAATGGATGCTGCCTTTCTGAGACACCGCCCCTTGAAGATGTCCTGGGGACATTGTAGGCTAGTACCCGAGATGGAGCCGACTAAATTTACAACCTTCTGCAGCTGCTTTTGGTCATGTGCAGTAGCCCCTCCATACCAGACAGTGATGCAGCCTGTCAGAATGCTCTCCATTGTACAACTATAGAAGTTTTTGAGTGTATTTGTTGACATACCAAAAACCTTCAAACTCCTAATAAAGTATAGTCGCTGTCTTGCTTTCTTTATAACTGCAACAATATGTTGGGACCAGGTTAGGTCCTCAGAGATCTTGAAACCCAGGAACTTGAAACTGGCAAGGTATCTTTGAAATGTTATTAATGTACCTGCCTCAATCTCTGTCTATTGACAGCTCATTTCATATAGAATAAAAAAGAATAGAAAAATAGAATAGAATCTTGTTTGTGATTAGAATAGAAAGTTATTGTCATTGCTCAAGGTTGTGCTATTATATTATTACATGGACCACCCTCTGGCTGAAAATATTGCATCTCAGGATTCAATTAAATCTCCTCTCTCACCTTGAACCTATGCCCTCTAGTTCTTGATTCCCTGACCCTGGGGAAAAAAAGACTGTGCACACTCAGGCTATCTAAGCCCCTCAGGATTTATGTGGCTTCATAAGGTCACCCATTATTCCCCTATACTCCAATACATGAACTCTCAGCCTGATCAACCTCTCTCCATAACAAAGTCCCTTTACTCCTGTCAACATCTTCATATATCTGCTCTTCACTCTTTCCAGCCTAGTTTGCTGTTGTGTTGTTATAAGTAAGAATAGACTGATTAGGTGGTAATTAGCTGGGATGGAGTTTGTCCTGTTTTGTCCCTCATATTGTTGAGGAGAGGCCAGAGTTGTGGCTTAACACAGCAGCTTGCTTGGAGAAGCAGCTTTTCCAGACTACACTTTAGTAAATTGGATCACTTGGCTGTCCTTCTCCTGCCTACCTGCATAGAGACAGGCTAACGGTGAAAGCTCCAGAGAACAAAGAGGTGCCTGCAGGAGGCAGAGGAGCAGCTGTGGGATTGCTTCGAGTCAGTGGACTGGTGGATCTGAATGAATACACCCTGGTTGTCATGGGCTTCTTTAAAACAGTTGTAGACGCGTGTGTCCCCACAAAGTCATCTGGAGTCTTTCCCAGTCAGAAGCCCTGGATGAACCGTGAGCTCTGCAATCAGCTGAGAGCCAGATCAGAGACATCAGGTCTGGTGACCAAGAAAGCACTGTCAGCAGCAAGAGACCATCTCACAACGTCCTGGAGACTGAGGGAGGAGCAGGGCCTCCAATCGCCTTTATACAGTGGTCTGTGGGAGGAGCCACAGGAGCAGTCAGCAGAGGGGCGTGTCCAGACAGGTATATGTAGTTCACCACACTCTGCAATCAGCTGAGAGCCAGATCAGAGACATCAGGTCTGGTGAACAAGAAAGTTTCAAGAGGTCCAGGTACGATCTCTGGAAAGCCATCTCACGGGTGAAGTGGCAATTCAGGAACGAAGGATGCTTGAAAATTGTGGCAGGGCTTGATTACTATTATCTCTTATAAAGTTTAATCAAGTGACATCGGCGACAGTATGGCATGGCATCCAAATGAGATCAACGTCTTCTATGGTCGCTTTAACTGTCAGAACATGGAGGAACCATCACAAACTCCCACAACCTCCGATGATGCCCAAGTTCATTGATTCTATTGTGGCTATTATTCTATTATGGATTTCTTTAGCATGACCACAAGAACATGAATCTCTGGGTTGTTTATAGTAAAGTATGTGTACTTTGATAATAAACTTACTGAGAAGTTTAAGAAGTTAAAATCTGTTACGACATGTAGAATAAGAGGCAGAGACTCTGGGAGTGTCGGTATACAGAGGGACTATGAGGTATAAATCAAAAGTTTCCTGAAAGTGGTGACAGAAGTTGATTAGATAGCGACAAAAGGCATTTAGTATGCTTTCCTTCAAAGGTCAGGGCAAAGAGTACAAGATCTGGACTGTCATTTTGCAGCTGTACAGAACATTGGTTTGGCTCTGCCACACTTGGAACACCGTGTACTGTTCAGGTTGCCACACTAAGGAAGAATTTGGTAGCAATAGTCCAGAAGAGATTCACCAAGAAGTTGTTGAGAATGGAGACCTGTAGCTATATGGAGAGACTGGTCAGGCCTGGTTTATTCGCAATGTAATGCAGGAAGCTCAGAGCCAACCTTATAGAGATTTATAAAATTATGAGGGGCATCGTTTGTCCATTCTCCCTGTGACCGTGTGGCTTTCCTATGGATGCTCCATTTTTCTCCCACAGTCCAAAGACATACTGGTTGGTAGGTTAACTGGTCATGGTAAATTGTCCTGTAATTAGGCTGGGGTTAAATAGGTGGGTTCTGGGGTGACACTGCTTGTTGGGCCAGAAAGTCCTGTTCCACGCTGTATCTCAGAATCAGGTTTAATATCACCAGCATATAGAAACATAGAAACCCTACAGCACAATACAGGCCCTTTGGCCCACAAAGTTGGGTCGAACATGTCCCTATCTCAGAAATTACTAGGCTTACCTATAGCCCCACACACAAAATGCTGGTGGAACACAGCAGGCCAAGCAGCATCGATAGGGAGAAGCACTGTCGACGTTTCCGGCCGAGACTCTTTGGAAAGGTCTCAGCCCGAAACGTCAACTGTGCTTCTCCCTATCGATGCTGCCTGGCCTGCTGCGTTCCACCAGCATTTTGTGTGTGTTGTTGTTTGAATTTCCGGCATCTGCATATTTCCTCGTGTTACCTATAGCCCTCTATTTTACTAAGCTCCATGTATCTATCTAAAAGACTCTTAAAAGACCCTATCGTGTCCGCCTCCACCACCGTTGCCGGCAGCCCATTCCACACACTCACCGCTCTCTGAGTAAAAACTTACCCCTGACATCTCCTGTGTACCTACTCCCCAGCACCTTAAACCTGCGTCCTCTCGTAGCAACTACTTCAGCCCTGGGAAAAAAGCCTCAGATATGTCGTGAAATTCTTTGATTTGCAGCTGCAATATATAATAATAATAATAAGAAGAAGAAGAAGAACTATATATTACAATAAGTATATATTTAAAAAATTAAATAAATAGTGCAAAAAGTGAGGAAAAAGAAATGTTAATGGATTAATTGTCCATTCAGAAATCTGATGGCAAAGAGACGAAGCTGTTCCTGAAACTCTAAGTGTGTATCTTCATGCTCCTGTACCTCCTCCTTGTTGGTATCAATGAGAAGAGGGCACTGTCCTGTGTGATGGGATCTATAGCCTCTAAATAACATAAATGTGTGAAGAGGGAGAGTATTCAGCCTCCCAGCCAGTTGTGGTAACCCCAAACCTCAGTTCCCATGTCATTGTCACTCTCCTTGAACCCAGGCCATAAGCAAATTTGAGTCCAGCAAAAGCAACTCACCAAATAGTGGGATAAGTGTAATCAGCAGAAGAAACACCCGTCATTGTCCTTTCACTTTTGTGCTTCCCCTGTCCTGCTAGTGTTGTGCAGTTACCCTCCTCCTGCTTCAGCCAAGCTGCTGGAATGGTGACTTCATTCAACTCTAAGCTCAGGTGATCTGAACTTCAGTCTGCAGTTTTTCACACGAGCAGAGGCCATATCACCATAGCAGTGTCAAGAGCACCACTGTGCGAAAGAAGAGCAGTTACGGGTTCTATGGGTCACCCTCTGGGGCTGGGGCATCACCCACCAATAGTCGTCTGGAGGGCCCACAAGGCACTAGATCCCGACTGTATCATGGTAGCAGTCCATGCATCAATGGCCAGAGTTGGCTGCGGCACCAGTGGCTCTACTGCAGGAGGAGTCGGAGGAGATTGGGTATGAAACAAACTGTGTACAGATGTACCACGGAGAGCATTCTGACTGGTTGTGTCACTGCCTGGTATGGAGGCTTCATTGCACAGGATTGAAAGAGGCTTCAGAGGGTCGTAGGTTCAATCAGCTCCATCATGGGCACAATCCTCACCACCATCAGGGACATCTTCAAAAGACGATGTCTCAAGAAGGCAGCATCGACGATTAACATCTGAGACATGCCCTCTTCATATTACCACCATCAGAGACCCACACTCAACAGCTAGAAACAGCTCCTTTCCTTCTGCCATCAGATTTCTGAATGGTCCATGAATGCTATCTCACCATTCCTCATTTACAATATTTATTGATTTTCGTAACTTAAGATAATGTTTAGGTTGTGTGCTGTACTGTTGCCGAAATACAACAAGTTTCATGGCATATATCAGTGATAATAAACCTGACTCTGATTCCGATTCTCGTTGCCTGCAGTCTGCCCATCCTGTAATCTGTAATGAAAGAAGATATTCAGCCAATAGGTGTCCGGTGCATGGAGCTGCTCTCGGTTTCCTCTCTGGGTAGCCAAGCCATATGCAAGGCTTAAAGACTGGACTTGCCCATGTTCCCACAATTCTCCAGGCATGACGTACAGTATGTGCAGGTACAGGAGACTGCAGACACTGTAACCTGGAGCTACAAACAATTTGCTAGAGGAGCTCAGCAGGTTGAGTAAAGTATGTAGGAGGAAAGGAACTAATATAGGGTGCTTAACTCCAAATGTCAACAATTCCTTTCCTCCCACAGATGCTGCTTGACCCATTGAATTCCTCCTGCAGACTGTGGGTGACATTAGCTGTAAGCTGGGCACTGGATTCCACCCCTCAGACTTACAACCAGAACTGGTGTACGTGTATGTCCCTCGGAGAGCCTTCAGTTCAAAGTAAATTTATGATCAAAGTATGTATATGTCGCCATATGCTACACTGAAATTAATTTTCTTGAAGACATTCTTAATAATACAAAGAAATACAATAGAATCAATGAAAAACTGCACTCAAAGATTGATGAAAAGCAATGGCAATGTGCAGAAGAAGACAAATATACAAATACACACAAAAACTCAAGTAATAAATAAATAGATACTATTGAGAACATGAGTTGTAGAGTCCATAGTTTGTGGAATCAGCTCAATATTGAGATTTGTGATGTTATCCACGCTGGTTCAGGAGCCTGAAGGTTAAAGGGTAATAACCGTTCCTTAATCTGGTGGTGTAGGACCTAAGGCTGTTCCTCCTTCCCTGTGATAGTAATGAGAAGAGAGAATGGCCTGAATGGTGAAGGTCTTTGTTGCTGCTTTCCTGTGGTAGTGTCCCTTGTAGATGGGCTCAATGATGGGGAGAGCTTTTCCTGTGATGATCTGGGCTGTATTCATTACTTTATGTAGACTTTTCCATTCTTGGACTGCAGGTGTCTCGTATTCCACCTGCTGCCCACCCTCTCTCGGCACCCCATGGAGCTCCATTATCTGAGCAGGTGGCCATGAGGGTCAGACTGGGGAGCCTCCTCTATATTCTATGGACACAACTGCTGGATGGTGAAACTGAGAAGATCGGGGCAATAGCGAGGAGTGAGTGAAAATAATTGGGAGATGTTTAAATCATCTGTACCTTGTAAACCACCAGGGCCTGTGGGATGAGGGAGAATTGGAGTGAAGATGCGATCATCTGCCCAAACGATGTGGTGAGCCTGTAGGAAGTATGAGCACACTGTGAGTGGGTGTATGAGTCATGCCAATGACTGTGCAGGTTATTTAGATATTAGGTTGGACTGTTGATGCTGTCTGACCTAATGAACATTTGCAGCATGTCCTGTTTTTATTCTGGGTTTGTAGTATCAACAGAGATTTGCATTTTTGTTAGCTTTTGACAGCAGGGTGTGGTTAATGTATGAAACAGCCGGGGGGGGGGGGGGTGGAATAGATTTCTCAGAAATGCTTTCGCTATTGCTACCTTGTTATTTGTCTAATGCATTATTAATTTAATTTTTGTAAATTATTGCTGGATTACACCGTATAATTGTTACTTTCCTTGAAGTTTAACAATTTATGCCTGCTTGTATTTTATGTAACTAAAATACTGTAACTGTAATTAGTTAGTATGTTTCCTAGTGGTCACAGCATGTATATGCAATTGTTCTCTGTGCCCCTAGTGGTTACGGCTCTGTCTCCTTCTTGAGGCCCCTTGGTATTGCATTATTTGAATAGGGGCTATCTGATTAGTTAACTCTTAACTACAAATTTGAATAAATGTCTCTTATCTACAGTTTAAGAAGGGCTGAACACGTTCGTCTGCCATCTTTCTCTTTCCTTTCTTCTTTGTTCTTAGATTCCTGCTACTGTCCATTTCCAATTTTCCTTGTTCTATTAGCTCTTAATAAAACAATTGTGAAGCACCATGTTTTATGCCTCTTCCTTGACTTCTGAAAGAATCTTGGATCAAAAACATCAGAATTTGTCATTATAGTAATTTTTGTATCTGCTGCTGAAAAATCCACAAATTTCTCCACCTATGTCAGTGATAAAGAAACTGGGTCTGATTCTGAGTATAGAGTCATAGAGCACTACAGTGCTGAACCAGGCCCTTTGGCCCATCTAGTCCATGGAGAACTGTTATTCTGCCTAATCCCATCATGGAACATAGTCCTCCAATAATTCCATTTAATATTGGAGAAATGTATACAATATACATCTTGAATTTTTTATTCTTCACAGACATCCACAAACACAGGAGAGTGCCCCAAAGAATGTGTGATGGTAAAAATGTTAGAAACCCAAAGCCCCCCCACTCCACCGTCCCATGCACAAGCAGCAGCAAAGAATGACCATGACGACACCCTCATCTTCTACTCCGTGTCCCTAGGATTTAGAAAAATGGCTGGTCATGAGCCCCTGGGGGCTGGTCCCACCACTGCAAAAAACTGAAGACTGAGTAACTCCAGGTCAGCGTCTCCAACAGAAACCCATCTGCACTGAAAAGAAAAAAGAAACATCAGAAGTAGAAATTAAGCTGTTTTTGCAGATGAGCTGGAAGAAGTTGCTGTTAAACACCATCGTAGCCCTGCCCTCTCATCCACGTGCTTATCCAAATTTCTCTTAAATGTTAAAATAGAACCTGCATCCACCACTTTCACACAACCTATGGGTGAGGTCATTAAACTTCTTGTACTGTTTCTCGCCTCCTCTCCCTTTTCCGGGGAATGCAGTGTTCTTTCCTGATGCCAAACACTCCTACAGGGAATTTTGGAGTAACAGCTGGTGGGAGGGAGCCATCTCCTGTCTGTGGACGGGGCTATGGTTGCAACAGTGGCTGTAGCAATGAGCCGGTCCCTTTCAGAAAGTATACACGTGACTTCAGTCACCTCAGGTTACATGCAACTGGTGCACAGGGCTTCTGAAATTACCTCCCCTGCAGATACTCGCATGTGATGCAGACTAGAGTTTCACATATACCAGAAAGTATACAGTGAAATGTGTTCCCTGCGTTAACGACGAATACATGCTGAGGATGTTCTGGGTAAGGAACATGAGACAGCCATGACACTGCCATGTCACTGCAAATGTTACGGCACCAGGTGTCCGATTTAAACAAGCTGAATTTGGGAAGCTGGGTGGGGTACAGTACACTGTGAAAGGGTCAAGAATTGAGTGGGATGAAGTTTGGGAGCTGGAAGGCAGTGTGCTGGGTATAGCGCAGAAAGCTGGGAGGCACTATCTGTGTAGTAGATGGATGGACATCCCTGGCCTTCACCCGTACACTTTGATGTCGTGTCCAATCAAGAACCTATTAATCTCTGCCTTAATTACACCCAACAGCCTGGTCTCCACAGCTGTCTGTGGTAACAAATTCCACAAATTCACCACCCTCCTTCTAAAGAAATTTCACTGCATCTCTGTTTTAAATGAACACCTCTCTATCTTGAGGTCTTCTAGACCCTCTTGTCCTAGACTCCCCCACCATGGGAAATATCCTTTCTACATCTACTCTGTCTAGGCCTTTCAACATTAGAAAGCTTTCAATGAGATCTCCCCTCATCCTTCTAAACTCCAGTGAGTACAGACCCAGAGCCATCAAATATTCTTCATATGATCACCCTTTCGTTCCGGGAATCATCCTTGTGAACCATTTCCGGACCCTCTCCAATGCCAGCACATCTTTTCTAAGATGAGGAGCCCAGAACTGTTCCCAATACTCAAGGTGAGGCCTCATCAGTGCCTTATAAAGCCTCAGCATCGCATCCTTGCTCTTGTATTCTAGACCTCTTGATTTGAATGCTAACATGGCATTTGCCTTCCTCACCACCGACTCGACCCGCAAGTTAACCTTTAGGGTGTTCTGCACCAGGACTCCTGAGTCCCTTTGCATCTCAGAGTTTTGGATTTTCTCCCCATTCAGAAAATAGTCCACACATTTATTTCTATTACCAAAGTGCATGACCATGCATTTTCCAACATTGTATGTTATTTGCCACTTACTTGACCATTCTCCTAATCTGTCTAAGTCCTTCTGCATCCCACCTGTTTTCTCAACACTACCTGCCTCTCTACCAATCTTCAGATCATCTGCAAACTTGGCAACAAAGCCAACTGTTCCATCATCTAAATCATTTATATACAGCATAAAAGAAGTGGTCCCCACACCGACTTGTGTGGATTGCCACTGGTCACTGGCAGTCAACCAGAAAAGGGTCCTTTTATTCCCACTCATTGCCTCCTACCAATCAGCCAACCATGTTAATAATTTTCCTGTAATACCATGGGCTCTTAACTTGGTAAGCAGCCTCATGTGTGGCACCTCGTCAAAGGGATTAAGGGTTGGTACAACATTGTGGGCCAAAGGGCCTGTACTGTGCTGTACTACTCTATGTTCTATGAAAGTCCAAATATACAACATCTACTGCATCCTCTTTATCTAACCTGCTTGTAACCTCCTCAAAGAATTCCAACAGGTTCATCTGGCAGGATTTTCCCTTAAGGAAACCATGCTGACTTTGTCCTATCTTGTCCTGTGTCATCAAGTACTTCATCATCTCATCCTTAATAAGTGACTCCAATATCTCCCCAACCACTGAGGTCAGGCTAACTGGTCTATAATTTCCTTTCTGCTCCCTTCCTCCTTTCTTAACGAGTGGAGTGACATTTGCAATTTTCCAGTCCTCTGGCACCATGTCAGAGTCCAACTATTTTTGAAAGATCATTGCTAATGCCTCCACAATCTCTAACGCTACCTTTCAGAACTCTAGGGTGCAATTCGTCTGGTCCTGGTGACTTATGTACCTTTAGGCCTTTCAGCTTTTCCAGCACTTTCTCCCTTGTAACAGTAACTGCACCCACTTCTCTTCCTTCACACACAACATCTGGTACAACATCTAGTGTCTTCCACAGTGAACACTTATACAGTGTGTGATCATTATGTGTGTGTGTGTTTGAATGTTTTGAGTTAAAAAGGAAGAGATTTGAAAAGGATACTGTCTATGTGTGTGAAAACCATGGGCCATTGTCTTTTCTTCATATTCCAGGAAACCCTTTTCTTTCAAAAATCTCTGGCTTAAATATCATTGGCATTTAGAATGAGGCCTGGTTTTCAGACATTTCATGTGATGAAATGCTTCCTAATTTCATTCCAGTTATAACTCATCAATGCAAGAGGGGACTGACTGAAATAACTTGAAAGCATAGACTTGATGGATCGAATGTCCTTGTCTGTTGTCAGAAGAATGTCATATATATGGCATAAAGTATGAAAGTTTCTGCAACCTCTCATATTTTACTCTACAAAGCCATTTGCAGCACAGGAGTTAAAATGAAAGTGCTTTCGAACAGTTTGCAGGTCAAAAAACGCAGCCAGTTGCCAGTATATTTTAATTAAAACATCGGACAGCCAGGGACAACGTGCAGTTAAACCCGCGCGTTTGCCTCAGAACAGCATGCAGATGTCAGCGATCTCACGGCAGGCGGCAAATCCATCCCGCCGGCCCCTGTACTCCCGTTTACCCGGGGACGACCTGTATTCAAGTAGTGGTAGTACTGCTGTCTCCCCCATTCTATTCACAGCACGCCGCTGTGTCCGCAAATCGCGAACACACCCCAAGCAGAACACCTTAATTCTCGCGTCCGGACTGTTACTATTTACCGCGCCCTTCACTTTTGCACGGATGTGCACGTTACGCTGTTTGCGAGGAACACACAAACAAATCTGCTCCCCTCCTCACACACATTGTTCCCCAGATTAATTAAATATTCCCATTTCTCTCGCCCTGCTTTTGCTCTTCAGCTAGGACCTGGCTGTGAAGCATTCCTCACAGCCGAAAAGTAATACAGTACTTTAATCTGGCAGGGTTTTCCGAGTTCATGTTTACAGACTTTGCCAACGCTGGCACTGGAGGCGTGAGGAAGGTTTTAATTGCTCCTATCGCACGTGATGGTCCCACGTCGCGCATTATCACACCCACAGCGTGTCCGTGCACTGGCCTGTTAACAGCAAAGCCATTGCCTAGAACAGCTGCAGCTCAAATAATCATTCACTGTTAGTCCGGGCGGTGCTCTGAAATGACGGAGAAGATGACCTCCTGTTTACTTAACGCGTTTAAAATCTACGTGCCGCATCAGATCAGTTATTTTATTGACGAATGCGATATTGCAAAAAAACCTGTTTTTAGTTTTGTTTCTGGAAACTGTATTTTAGCCAGTGGCTGCATCAAGATTAAGAAATAGAATCTTTGTTGGTGCATCCTTAAAAAAAGCTGCGTTTTTAATTGTGTAAATCGGGCGTAGATGCGAAACACATTCTGGAATACCACCAACACATAGACATGGTGATCTTGCAAACGTGTCAGTGACAGTTCACACTGGACCTGCACGAGAAATACAGCAGTAACACCGCTTCACCCCCAGGATAAATTACCCGTGGCACTTTCAGTGTGTGCGCGCACAGACAGACACTGGTCTGAGGATGCCTAATTGCCTTGAAAACGCATGCGGCGAATAGATAAAAATAACACCTAGGTATTGGGCTGGTAGGTCGACCTTCCATCACGTTGACAGCCGTGTGTCCTGTTACTGAAAATGATAGAAGAGCAGAGGGCTGTCGCTCAGGAAACTGATAGCTGATCTCTCACCTTTGTCAACCCCGTTTTACGTCAGCAACTTCAATTGCATCCAAATTTATGTTTTTTAAAAAATATACGTGCGGTGGAAAAGCACACATACAGTGTACCTGTAAACGCAGCTATAACTTCCAGTGCACGAAATTAGCCAAGTCCAACGGACTTGGCGAGCAATAAACTTTCTGACTTGCCAGGTTGCCCGCTCTTCCCCAGGCTGATGGTAAAGATCATTAACTCGGCTGTGCTGAGGAACTGAAGGACTCACTACAGTAGGGCACTTAGGGCCGAACTACATAATCCATCACTTGGTGCTGTACATTGCCTCGAGGGAGGGGTTGATACACGAAGGTGGTGTCTGTGCTCCTGCCACCTCCCCTTCTCCCAGTCTCAGTGGGTGGCGTCGGGCGCCACGCGTGTGTTGGGAAGTGCTCGGGGTTTCTCGGCGCGCCTGCGCTCCGTTTGCGACATAAACTGCGTGCACGTCTGTCCGGGCAATGCAGACTAGGAAACAGGCCGGCTGACACGGAGAGAGGGAGAGTCCAGCCAACGGGACCCGAACCCAAAGCTGTGCATTCCAGATACTGTACATTAGGGGAATATATATTACGGCGAGGGTCTTATTCCGACTGCACTTTGCAATCTCCGCCCCCGTACTACCCCGAGGCACAGAATGCAGGACGGTATACCTCGCTTACCACCGTCCACCTGCTTAACAGAACGGAAGTTATTAGAAAATGCAGACTTTATTGGGTGAGTTTTTGTGCATTAAAATCCCCCCCCCGGTGTACATTAACCCTTTGTGGTCCTATCTCAACTTTACTATTTTTCAATTAATAGTGTTGAATACCATTCGATGCTCACATGCAAATCAAAACGGGGGGTGAAGCGAGAAGAGAGCAAGGTAAGGCAAGCAGTTTTCATCAAGTGTTGAGACAAGTGCTATTATTCCGAGTTTTTAGTAATACTGCACGTTGGAGTGTGTTTTATTCAGCACACCTTTGAATGTGGCGCAACGTAACACCTGCAATCCTTCTAATTGTCATTTCTGCTGTTTCCTGACTTCACGAATTGTTAGGAAACCTACAAATTACCGCATAGACTGATTGAAAAGAAAAGACGTGATAGGATTAACGAATGCATTTCGCAGCTCAAGGATCTTCTTCCCGAACATCTGAAACTGACGGTAAGCTATCTGCTCTGTAATTATTTCGTTCTCGAAAAGTGGCGTCGAATTAACATTCATACAGACTGATTCCACCCCCCCCCGCTTATTTATAGAATTCAAAGTTTGACCTGTGCCAGTGAAACATAATTAAAATCACGTGCGCTTTTAATAAATCTTTGGGCTACACTGAAACACGTTTAAAATTGTTTTAATGACCGTCCGTTAAGACAAGCAAATCCTCTTAATTTAGTGTTGCATTTTTGAACTATGTTGGGGCTTTGATTGTATTTGCATTTGATAGAGTAATTTGCAAAATTAAAATGTATTCCTTTCTGTCCTGCCCCCAACTCGAGACACTGGGTCATCTGGAGAAAGCTGTAGTTTTAGAGTTAACGCTGAAACACTTAAAGGCTTTAACGACTTTGACGGAGCAGCAACACCACAGGATAATTGCTTTGCAGAATGGTAAGTTTTATTAAAATCTTTCAGGAGGGGAGCTGAGCAATGTTGTACAGTCTGTGTGTCTTTGAGATGGTGGTAGCTGCCTCCTTTGTGTTACTGCAGCAGTCACCTGGGCAAACTGCTCCCACAGCACTGTAGGGTCCAGATCATGGTAATGTGTGACTTTGTGCATGGTAATGTGACATTTAAACATTTATGAAACTCCTTTTACAATTCTAAGCCTCTTTTCTTGGTTCTCAAGGGCAACTGAGTTTCTTTAAAGTTCCAATTTTGAGTTGAAGGTGGGGGGCAAACCAGCAGATAGTGCCCAAGAAGTTTCAGCAAATTGTAATGCGGCAATGTGCAGTAATATGGAATTCATGCCACAGACAATTGTACAGGCCAGCTCACTGGGCATATTAAAGTGCAGACTGATAAGTTCTTCATTAGTACGGTTTACAGGGGTAAGGCAGGAGAATAGGTTTGAGAACGATAATAAGTTAGCCATGGTGGAATGCCAGAGCAGATTCAATGGGCTGAACGACACAATTCTACTCCTGCGTCTTGAGCCTAAATCAGGGGTTCCCAACAATTTTTATGCCATGGAACCCTGCCATTAACTGTGTGGTTCATGGCCCCAGGATGGGAGCCCTGGTCTAAATCAATGTTTTTCTTAAGTTTTGTCATAATTGTTGCCCTTTGAGGAAGAACTCACCCATTCTTCCATTCAGACACAGATTAATCAATAACAGCCCACATGGATTTGTTGAGGAAGTGTTCTATTATGGGCCATCTGAATTTCAACAAGGGCTTTGACAAGGTCTCACATTTCTGTAAAAACCCCTGGACTGCAGAGGAGTGTGACACATTGGTTTACCGTTAGCCTGGTGTCAGAAGGTGGAAAATTGTTTGTTGAAGTGTTTGTGACAGAAAGACTGTTTGAGACCATAAGACATAAGAAATGAATTAGGCTATTCAGCCCATCGAGTTGCTTTAACCTTCCATTATGTCTGATTTTTATTACCTCTTCCAACCCTGTTCTCTTGCCTTCTCCCTGTAACCTTTGCCCTTATTAATCTAGAACCTACCATGTGGAGGTTGATGTATACCCAGTGACTTGGCCACCAATGGCGCCTGTGGCAATTAATTCCACAGATTCACTAGAAATTTCTCTTCATTGCTTTTCAGAAGAGACATCCTTTTGGCCTGAGGCTGTGCCCTCTAGTCCTAGGTTCCACCCACTACTGGAAACATCTTCTCTGTCCAGGAAACAACCTCTGCATGTTGTTCGCAGTGCCGTTCTGTGGGCAATGCTATAGATTCTTTCTTGTGTGATTATAATCTGTATAACTTCTTAGAACAGAGATGAAAAGGAATATCTTTAGCCAGAGGCTGGTGAATCTGTGGAATTCACTGCCACAGATGGCTGTGGAGGTCAAACCATTGGGAATACTTAAAGTGGAGTTCGATAGGTTCTTGATTAGCAAAGGTGTCATGGGCTGTGGCGAGAAGGCAGGAGAATGGAGTTGAGAGGGATGTTAACTAATGAAACAGTAGAGCAGACCAGATGGGCTGAATGGTCTAATTCTGCTTCTACGTCTGATGGACTTAAATATCAATAAGACTTGCATGTAATTACCGGGCCATGCTTCAGTCTGCAGATTGCACAACATTAGCAGGGCAGCTAATAGTGAGGAAGGAAGCTGTTAAAAGAAAATACAAATTAATTAGTTAATACAAATTAATTAGTTAATCGGCAATTGGAATTCACTCTGGAGAGGAGTAAGAATTCATCTGGGGAAAACGGAACAGGTCTGGAATAAATATGGTGAAGAGGCTTGTGGGTGTGCTGACAGAAGGCAGTAGGACGGGTAGACGATGGGGTGACGGCGGCTCCTCTCTCTTATCCCCAGGATGCAGAGGAAAACGACACATTGGATTATCACTGACCTGGTGTGGAATGTCTCCCTTCACTAGTCAGACCTTGTGGTGAACTACATATACCTGTCTGGACACGCCCCCTGCTGACTGCTCCTGTGGCTCCTCCCACAGACCCCTGTATAAAGGCGATTGAGGCCTGAGCCCGGCCTCTCAGTCTCCAGGATGTAGTATGGTGGTCACTCACTGCTTGTTCCTTCTTCCAGTCAATAAAAGCCGATATCTGGCCTTTATGTCTCAGAGTGAGTTATTGATGGTGCATCAGAGCTTGAAGCAGTGCAGTAGGGCAGTTGTGCAAGAACCTAAACTAGCAGCTGGCCTACAGCTAGTGTTTGCCTATGGTTTTGGTCACCGCATTACAGGAAGGGTCTGAAGTGGAGAGGGTACGGGGAGATTTCGGAGGAAGTTGGCAGTAAAGAACGATCGAGCTATGAGGAAAAGGTGGAGGTTGCTCTCTCTGGGACAGAGGCAGCTGATGAAATATTTTAATTGAGATGGTCATAGTTGCTACAGCATTGAAACAGGCCCTTCTGCCCATCTAGTCTGCTGAACTATTATTCCCTTTAGTCTCCATCAACCTGTACCTGAACCACAGACCTCCGTTCCACTCCCATCCATGAACTTATTGAAACTTAAATGCTGAAATCAAACCCACACTTCCTCCAGCAGCTCATTCCACACTCCTACTAAGTTGCCTAAAATTGTACAGGGCCTGGACTGACATTACCCTCTCTAGCGAGGGCAGCACTGTGGGGGAAGGACAAGAACTCGCTTTCTGGGGGGGGGGGGGGTACTGGTAAAACACGGGTTTTTATCGGATCGTGGTGTGCACCTGTCTGTGGTATGTAATTATAAAGCTGCAGAGCAGGAGCTGGTTCCAGTTCAGGTGTATTATCATGGGCATACATGCCTAGGGTATAAATGTCATGAAAATTAGCATTTTGCAGCACAGTGAATAAACTTGCATAAGCTTAAAATAACAAATTGTATATGCATGGCAAAGTAAACATTTAAGTCATTAGGTAGTGGGGTTTCGCAGGCAAGCTTGTGTTTACTGTCAGATCTGGCCCTTTGAGTGAAAGAGCTCTTAAAATGGCTTGTGTGGGCTTGGCTTCTGCAAAGGTGGATTGCTGCACAGAGATCAAGGTGCACCTTGATTGAGTGTATTTGTTTTGGAAGATGGAATTCTACAAGAGGACTGGAATATAAAAACAAGGATGTATTGCTGGCTTTATAAGTCATTGGACAGGCTGCACTAGGAGTATTGTCAGCAGTTTTGGTCTACTTCTGTAAGAAATGATGTACTGGCCTTGAGGTGGTCTAGAGGAGGTTCACACAAATGATCCTAGTCATGAAAGGGTTAAAACATGAGCATTAGACTCTGGGCCTGTACTCGCTGGAATTCAGAAGAATGGGGGGGGAGATCTCATAGAAATCCCTTGAACATTGAAAGGCCTAGATGGATTTCTTTAGCCAAGGGGTGGTGAATCTGTGGAATTCATTGCCATAGACTGCTATGGAGACCATGTCATTGGGTGTATTTAAAGCGGGAAGCTGATAAGTTCTTAATTAGTAAGGGTGTCAAAGGTTATGGGGAGAAGGTAGGAGAATGGGGTAATTCTGCTGCTGTTTATGGTCCGCACACTTACCATTCTGTGGGGGGGGGTGAGCCTTCCTTTAACATCACTGCTCCATAATTTTCTGCAATCACTTTAAAATTATGCCTCCTAGTCTTGACCATTTCGGTCCTAGGAAAGAGTCTCAGGCTATCCACCTGATCTTTGATGCTATCATTTTCATTTTTAATCTTTTTATTCTCTATCAAGTCACCTCTTGTATTTCTTCGCTCCAGCGAGCAAAACTCCAGTTTACTCAAGCATCCTATCGTCTGACATGCTCTAATCCAGGCAGCATCCTATCGTCGTCTGACATGCTCTCTAATCCAGGCAGCATCCTATCGTCGTCTGACATCCTCTCTAATCCAGGCAGCATCCTATCGTCGTCTTACATGCTCTCTAATCCAGGCAGCATCCTATCGTCGTCTGACATGCTCTCTAATCCAGGCAGCATCCTATCGTCGTCTTACATGCTCTCTAATCCAGGCAGCATCCTGTCGTCGTCTGACATCCTCTAATCCAGGCAGCATCCTATCGTCGTCTGACATCCTCTCTAATCCAGGCAGCATCCTATCGTCGTCTGACATCCTCTCTAATCCAGGCAGCATCCTATCGTCGTCTGACATCCTCTAATCCAGGCAGCATCCTGTCGTCGTCTGACATGCTCTCTAATTCAGGCAGCATCCTATCGTCGTCTGACATGCTCTCTAATCCAGGCAGCATCCTATCGTCGTCTGACATCCTCTAATCCAGGCAGCATCCTATCGTCGTCTGACATCCTCTAATCCAGGCAGCATCCTGTCGTCGTCTGACATGCTCTCTAATCCAGGCAGCATCCTGTCGTCGTCTGACATGCTCTCTAATCCAGGCAGCATCCTATCGTCGTCTGACATGCTCTCTAATCCAGGCAGCATCCTGTCGTCGTCTGACATCCTCTCTAATCCAGGCAGCATCCTGTCGTCGTCTGACATGCTCTCTAATCCAGGCAGCATCCTATCGTCGTCTGACATCCTCTAATCCAGGCAGCATCCTGTCGTCGTCTGACATGCTCTCTAACCCAGGCAGCATCCTATCGTCGTCTGACATGCTCTCTAATCCAGGCAGCATCCTGTCGTCGTCTGACATGCTCTCTAATCCAGGCAGCATCCTATCGTCGTCTGACATGCTCTAATCCAGGCAGCATCCTGTCGTCGTCTGACATGCTCTCTAATCCAGGCAGCATCCTATCGTCGTCTGACATCCTCTAATCCAGGCAGCATCCTATCGTCGTCTGACATGCTCTCTAATCCAGGCAGCATCCTATCGTCGTCTGACATCCTCTAATCCAGGCAGCATCCTATCGTCGTCTGACATGCTCTCTAATCCAGGCAGCATCCTGTCGTCGTCTGACATGCTCTCTAATCCAGGCAGCATCCTGGAAAATCTCCTCTCCATCCTCTCTGAAGCTTTCACATAGTTCCGGTGATGCAGTGACCAGAACTGAGCAGGTCATTCAGAGTGTGGTCTAACCAAACTTTTATAGAGCTGCAACATTACCTCCTGTTTCTCCAACTCAGTTCCCCAACCAATGAAGGCCAACATTACCACATGCGGCCTTTTTCCACCCTATCAACTCGCGTGGCAGTGTTGAGGGATCTGTGAATATTCTTCCACACGATGAAGAATCCTGCCATTAACCCTGTAAGCTTGTAACATTTTAGGACTCCAGTTTCTGTGTATGCTGAAGAGTTCACTGGAATTTATGGTAAAGTTCAATCACCTCCTCCTAATTGTGTAGTGAACCACAAGCTCTCTCTGTTCCTGCACTCTGCCAAGAGTCCGCCATTAACACTGCTTTGTTTTTTTGTTTTGAAGGGGACGCCACGCTGAAGGTACCCAAGAGGTCGGACCTGGATGCGTTCTACTCCGGGTTCCAAACCTGCGCCCAGGAAGTTTTGCAGCATCTGTCTGGCTGTGAGGGCCGGTCGTCCCGGGAGCAGCTCCTCAGCCACCTGCACCGAGCAGCCATGCAGCCCCCGCCCAGTGGAGGGGAGCGGTCTGTTGGTGACAGAGCGAGGGAGAACTGTGTGCCGGTGATTCAGAGGGCAGCGGCGTGCCAGCAACGCAGCAGTGACACGGATACTGACAGCGGCTATGGCGGAGAAGGCGAGCAGGGGCTTGGCCCGCCAGTTGGGACTGGCCACGGCAGCCTCGCTGTCCAGATTAAATCGGAGCCTGTGGACCCCCCGGCAAAGAGGCTGAAAGTGACTGGCCCTGAGTTCGGCTGTGACCTTGGTCTTTGCCCAGTGGGGGTTGGCGGGATAGGCCAGCAGCCCCCGTTCTGCCTGCCTCTGTGTTTCATCACCCCATCTGCAGCTGTTCCCTACTTGACCCTCCTGGACAAGGGCAGCTTGGAGAAGTGTTGGTGCCCAGCCCCCTTCCCACTCTTGTGTCCCGGCATTCCGGCGCTGGTCCCTGAGACTCAGCTGGGCCGGTTTCTGTCCCTGGAGCCAGCTGCCACAGTGGGGCTCTGCCCAGCCGGGTCCCAGGCAGGACTGCCGATCGGAATGGAGAGGGATTTGAGTAGATCCCCAGAGCTGCTCCAGTCACCAGCCGGTACGTCCTAAAGGTGGTCACACAGACCCTCTTCCTTGCCCCACGTCTTCTCTTTCTTCCTTCCCCTGCCCCCCCACACACTCAAAATGTAGTGCTGGGCAGCATGGGCCCTGTCCTCTGAATTGTTTCCGGAGCTGGAGAGAAGTCTTGGGCTCTAAAATTACTCGCCCTGAAACATGAGTTTTGAAACTAAATCAATATTCTGATCTCCAAATGTCTTCCAGAGATCCATCTTCTAAAAGTTCGGAACTTCTCAGGACTGGAATTGGTGTATTTGGAGTGCTACAGCGCAGACCAGGCCCTCTGGCCCACAATGTTGTGCGGACTTTTTAACCTACTCCCAAGTCAATCTAACCCACCCACCCTTCCTCCACAGCCCTCCATTTTCTGTCATCATGTGCCTGTCTAAGAGTTTCTCAAATGTATCTGCCTCTGCCACCACACTCGGCTGCATGTTTTACCACTGTCAAAAAAACCTTTATCTCTGACATTCTCCCAATTATTTTCTTCAGTCACCTTAAAATAATGCCTTCTGGCATTAGTCATTTCCACAACTGGGGTAAAAAGTCTCTGGCTATCCACTCGATCTATGCCCCTTATATATACCTCTATCAAGTTGCCTTTCATCTTCCATTGCTCCAAAGAGAAAAGCCCTACCTCACTCACCATTTTCTCATAAGACATGCTCTCTAATCCTGTTAATTCTTCTCTGCACCCTCTCTGAAGCTTCCACGTCCTTCCTATAATGAGGTGACCAGACCTGAACACGATATTCCATGAGTGGTCAAACCAGGGTTATGTAGAGCAGGAATGTTGCCTCTCAACTCTTGAATTCCTCTGACTAATGAAAGCCAACACACCAAATGCCTTCTTAACCACCCCGACCACTTTGAGGGATCTGTGGACGTGGACCAGGAACCCACTGTTCCTTCACACCATGATAGAATCCTGCTCTTCACTCTGTATGCTCATAATGCTTTAGAACTCCAGACCCTAATGCTGAAGCGTTCACTATCATTCATTGTGGAGTTCAACCACCTCCCTCTGATATTTATGTTGACCAGACGCAGGTCCTGGAAAAATGCCCACTTTTGTTCACCCTTTCTTCCCCGTGTCTCCCCCCCCCCCCCCCCCCGGAATTTCATGAAGTAATTAAACAGAGTGAGTATTGAATGGGTGACAGCTTCAAAGAAATAGTTAAAGCTGCCCTAAATAAAAGGTTTGCATTGACAATAGAAGCAAGCTGTAAATCCCCGTCCCAGTCAGTCAAATGTGAATTTAAGAATAATAAATATCTTGCCCTCCGAGTCTCAACAGAAGAGTTATCGTAGTTATAGAGTCTGTGCTGAGATACTACTCTGCCTAGAGCCATTGACCTGTACCATAGTCCTCCATACCCCTGCCATCCATGCAGTTATCCAAATTTCTCTTAAAAGTTGAAATCAAACGCACATCCACCACTTTGGTGATCGTGGAATGCTTCTGAATTATGTGATAACTCTTGTGATTCTGGGCTGAATTGCTTTTCCTCCGTCTCCACTCCCGCCTTCCACAGCCTCACCATCCCTGAACCCTGTCCCCAAGCCCTGCCAGACAATTGAAGTCATGCAGTTGTCACCAAACTGAGGAGACGGCAGCCTCGGTGAAGCCTATTTTTAGTTGTTGCCAAGGCAGCAGGGTTGGTGATGCTGTGAAGTGTTATGTAACAGCTGAGGCTCGCCCTTTCTTGAGCGCGAGCCAGAACTTGTATTCATCCTGGTTACATTACTGCTGCTAAATGCCTGATGTGCTGAGTTCTAAAATATAGTGGAAATGTACATATCTGAAGTGGCTCTTGTGAATTGTAAATAGTTGGGGAACAATCATGGATCTTGTCTGAAGCTATTTTTGTAGGGGAATTACACGTGATAACCACTGAATATTTTGTCTTGAACAAAACAAATTTATGAAGAATTGTTGAATAATGTTTGCACTTTTTGTTGATGCTTATGCAGTCTTAAATTATTAAAATAAATACTGTCAGCATTTAAAACCATTAGTTATAAGTATAGCTTTTGGATATTCATTGTAAAGAAAAACTATAGAAGTTTTTTAACAAGCAAACAAACATGGAGTACATTTAAAATTAATATCCCAGTGTAAAAGCAAAAGCTGTTTTTTATATTATACTTATGACATGCAATAGAAAAACTAAAGTGGGATAATCGGATTACTCCGTTGTGTTGGCTGTTGAACTGCACCCCTTGTGTAAACTCGGTTGTGACACAATTACTGTCTCTGGGCCAATATAAACACGTGTCAGTAATTGTAGTGAGAAGTCCAATCAGTTCATGCTGAACTCGCCAGATGTTCGAATAGTGATGGCTGTGCCACAGGTTGCACATTGAAGATGGTTCAAATGACGCACTTTGGAATTAACCCGCAGTGAGTTTTAAAAAATCTTAATCTGCAGGAATGTCAGTTTTTTTTCTGTATTTGTATTGGCTTGCTCTGAACTTTAAAAAGAAATCCTACTTGGAGTCATAGAGTACTACAGCAAGGAAGCAGGCTAAACTGTTACTTCGCTGAGTCCCATTGGCCTGTGTGTGGGCCATAGCCCTCCGTACCCTTCCCATCCATGTACTTTAACTTCTGAATGCCAGAATCAAATTCGCTTCCACTGGCAACTCTCACCCCCTGCTGAGTGGACTTTTTTTTTCTACCCCCCCCCCCCCCCCCAACCTTCACATTAAGTAGTTTACTTTTCATCCCTGACCTATGACCTCTAGTACTAGTCTCGCCCAACCTCCATGGAAAAAGCCTGTTTGCATTTACCCTACCTGTACCACTCAAATTTTGTATGCCTCTCAAATCTCCCCTCATCTGCCTAAGCTGCAGGCGTGGAACCTGTTCACCTTTCCCTATAACTCAGATCCTCCAATCCTGGCAACATCTTTGTAAATTTCCTCTGCTATTTCAATCTTATCGGTATCTTTCCTGTAGAAAGGATGCAAAAGCTTCTCATTCCTTTAGGAGCATTGAACTGGGCTTGAAATGTTGGGAAGCCAAGTTCTTGTTCAAGTGGTCATCTCACTGCAGGAAGGATGTGGAAGCCGTAGAAAGGGTGCAGAGAAGATTTACAGGGATGTTGCCTGAATTGGGGAGCATGCCTTATGAGAACGGGTTGAGTGAAGTCGGCCTTTTCTCCTTGGAGTGTCGGAGGATGAGAGGTGACCTGACAGGTGTACAAGATGATGAGAGGCAATGATCGTGTGGATAGTTAGAGGCTTTTTCCCAGGGCTGAAACGACTAGCACGAGAGGGCACAGTTTTAAGGTGCTTGGAAGTAGGTACAGAGGAGATGTCAGGGGTAAGTTTCTAGTGCAGAGAGAGGTGAGTGCGTGGAATGGGCTGCCGGCGCCAGTGGTGGAGGCAGATACGATAGGGTCTTTTAAGAGACTCCTGGATAGGTACATAGAGCTTAAAAAAATAGAGGGCTATGGGTATGCTTAGTAATTTCTAAGGTAGGGACATGTTCAGCATAGCTTTGTGGGCCGAAGGGCCTGTATTGTGCTGTAGGTATTCTGTGTCTATAACATCAGCCGAGTTAACGAAAGTGGGAGAGGGAGTAATGGCTCTATCATTCTATATCAGCGAAGTCTGCAGCTTCCCTCAAGATCCATGTATTCCTATCGTGCCAAACATTTAATGAACTCCAAATCTGGTCAAATCATCTGCTGCCCTTTTGGAAAGGGAAGTTACAAGGATGAAGAGAATGTGGTTTTAGTTTCACCTTCCAAAGAGCTGACACAGGCACAGTTGAATTGGCGGAGGTCGTGGAGAGACTGATTTTTTTTTTTAAAAAAAACTTTCAGGATTTTGACTGTATTTGGTGACATGAGAAGGGGCAAATAAAAATAAGGCAGAGACAAGTGAGGTTGGAATGCAGCAGGGTTAGACTGAAGGGTAAGGGAAGTACCCAGTGAGTTTCTTCATTCACTGTCTGTTAACGATGAGAACGGCTCCAGGGCTGGATTGTGCCCTTTGTGTGAGATGTGAGTATTGTGGGTGACCTCCAGCCTCCGGATAACCACATCTGCACCAGGTGCAGCTCCTCGGAGAATGTGTTAAAGGACTGGAGCTGCAACTCTGACCTTTTCCTCATACAGGGAACAGGTCGTGACAGGAGCTACGTGAGGGTTGCAAGAGGCAGGTAAGAGGGTGACTGTCCAGAGAGGATAGAGAAATGGGCAGCCAGTACAGAGTACCCCTGCGGCCATTCATCTCAATGATAAGTATGTTGTTTTGGATGCTGCTGCGGTAGACTACCTACTGTTGGGGAGGAGCCACAGCAACTGGGTCTCGGGCACTGCACGTGGCTCAGGAGCGAATGTGGGAGAAGTGGACTGTGGTCACAATGGTGGATTCTGTAGTTAAAGAGGTGTTTGTGTGATTCTGAATACAATGGATAAACCGGGAGCTTGCAGGTGCCGAGTCAGGGCCGTCTCAGAACGTGTCCACAACATTCTATGTGGGGGGCGGGAGAGCTGCCAGAAGTTTTGGTGCATATTAGAATTAATTTCAGGGTTGGGAAAGAGAGGAGGCCCTGAAGAGAATTTGGGGCACGAGGTAGAAAGCTGAAAAGCAGGAGCTCCAGGGAAGCAATCTCTGGATTGATGCCATGTTCCAGTGACGGTAAGAATAGGATGATTTGGCAAATGAAAGCATGGCTGAGGAACTGGTGCAGGGACAGGGTGTGGTAAACTATGTGTACCTGTCGGGATGTGGCCCTCTGCTGACTGCTCCTGTGGCTCCCCCCACAGACCCCTGTATAAAGGTGATTGGAGGCACTGCTCCTCCAGGACGTTGTGGTGACACTTGCAGCTAATAAAAGCCTATCGTTCCCCTCCCGTCTCTGAGAGTTATTGATGGTGCAGCACAGGGTTTTGGATTTCCAGCTCCTGGGGAAGGTCTGACCTGTACATTACACCTGAAGCCATTATCCTTGCAGACAGGTTTGCTAGAGCGGTTGGGGAGGATTTAAACTAATTTGGCAGGGGAATGGGACTGGAGTGATAGGGCTGTTTGTTTACAAGCACATGCAGTGTGTAGTTGAGACCGTCTGCAAGGACAGTCAGAGCATGGGACAAAATTGCAATCGGTGGAATGTGATGCAGTGTAAAAGGGTGTCAAATACAGGGCTGAAGGTGTTATATTTGAATGCATGCAGTATATGGAATAAGGTAGATGATCGTGTAGCACAGATTGGCAGTTGTGATATTAAGGACATTACTGAGTTGTGGCTGAAAGAAGATTATAATTGGGAACTTAACATCCAAGGATACACAGTATAAAAAGGACAGGCAGAGGGGCTGGAGTGGCTCTGTTTGTAAAAGGTGACATCAAATCCTTAGAAAGAGCAGAAGACGTAGGATTCTTGTGGGTAGAATTAAGATGCTGCAAAGGTAGAAACTCTGTGAGCGTTACACAGGCCTCTGAATGGTAGTCAGGATGTGAGCTTCAAATTGCATCAGAAGCTGGAAAAGGCGAGTCAGAAGGGAAATGTTACGATAGTCATGGGGAATTTTGGTATGCAGATTGGGAAAATCAGGTTGTTGTTGGATCCCAAAAGAGGATTTATAGAATGCTTATGAGATGGTGTTTTAGAGCAGCTGGTGGTTGAGCCCACGAGGTAGTTAGCTATTCTGGATTGGGTCTTGTGTAATGAACCAGATTTCTTCAGGGAGTTACTCTTGCCCCACCTCCCTTTTTTCTTTATTTATATATCTTTATAGATATTTATTATGGTGAATCTGGAATTTATTGCCACAGGCAGCTGTGGAGGCTGGGGCAGTGAGGGTATTTAAGGCAGAGATTACTGGGTTCTTGATAAGGCAGGGCATGAAGGGTTATGAGGAGAAGGCAGGAGAATGGGGTTGAGAGGGGACTATCGGCCATGATGAAATGGTGGAACAGACTTGATGGACTGAATGGCCCAATTCCACTACCATGTTTGATTTTATGGAAATAGGTTTTACGAGTCCTACTTTAGGTCCTTGTGCTGTGAATAGGAGGATATACAGCCCATCTCATCTGTGCTGACCTACCAAATTTTAAAACTTGTAATTGGTTTGACAGGAAATTCAAGCAAAGTTTACTGTCTGGGTTCGCCTTGGAAGTGTAAACATGAATTGGATCCAAAAGACAAATTCCAGGGCTAATCAAAAATCAAGCTGTGCCTGTAATTACCATGACTGGCTGTTAATTGGATTTCTGTGCACAAATTCCGATCAATTAGATGGTTGGATGTTGCAACACTCGCCAGGAACATGGATCAGCACTTGGAAGCATAATGTTACTGCAGGCATGGAGATGTAGTTGAGGGTTAGACAGGGTTGGCAGGTCCCACTTAAGACTTGTGACTCCCACTTGTCAGATGTCATTTCATCCAAATATATTTACCTTGGCTGGCCCTCTAAACTATTGAAATCAGAACACACCATCTTGTGTTCACCCCCCACCAACCTCGCCCCCCCCCCACCACCACCAGTAGCTCCATTTTATCCTGGATTCTGCCTTATTTCTTTCCAGTCCTGACGAAGGGCATTGGCCACAATGTCAACTGCTCATCCCCCTTCATAAATGCTGCCTGGCCTGCTGAATTCAAGTGGCATTTTGTGTGTTCCTCCAGCTTTCTATCATCTAGAGTCAAGTTAGTGTCTGTGTAACTCTTTTCCATCACTTAAGAAAAAGATTAGCTTTATTTGTCACATGTACATTTCAACATACAGTGAGATGCATTGTTTGTTAGACCGATGAGATCATGGGGATACTGAACAAGCTCCTTACAGACAGCAGAAATCAAACCCTAGTGTTACACCTGGCACTGCGAAAGTGAGCATGACCTTGACTGTTATGATACTGTGCCACCTGACCTTTCACTCTATAGGTTCATGGCAATGGTTTCTCCACCGATGCTTCCACTCCCTGCCTGCTTTCATTTCCTAAGATAAGGTTGAGAACTGCCCCAGCTCAAGAACGACTCCATAGCTATTGTCTCCAACAACTCTAGAAACATAGAAAACCTACAGGCCCTTCGGCCCACAAAGCTGTGCCAAACACGTCCTTACCTTAGAACCTCCTAGGCTTACCCATAGCCCTCTATTTTTCTAAGCTCCATGTATCCTCCAGGAGTCTCTTAAAAGATCCCATCATTTCCACCACCTCTGGCAGCCCATTCCACGCACTCACCACTCTGTGTGTTTAATTTTAAAAAACTTACCCCTGACATCTCCTCTGTACCTACTTCCAAGCACCTTAAAACTATGCCCTCTCATGCTAGCCATTTCAGCCCTGGGAAAAAGCCTCTGACTATCCACACGATCAATGCCTCTCATATTTTGTACACCTCTATCAAGTCACCTCTCATCCTCCGTCACTCCAAGGAGGAAAGGCTGAGTTCACTCAACCTGTTCTCATAAGGCATGCTCCCCAATCCAGGCAACATCCTTGTAAATCTCCTCTGCACCCTTTCTATGGTTTGCACGTCTTTCCTGTAGTGAGGTGACCAGAACTGAGCACAGTACTCCAAGTGGGGTCTGACCAGGGTCCTATATAGCTGTAACATTACCTCTTGGCTCTTAAACTCAATCCCATAGTTGATGAAGGCCAATGTATGCCTTCTTAACCACACAGTCAACCTGCATAGCAGCTTTGAGTGTCCTATAGACTCAGACCTTAAAATCCCTCTGATCCTCTACACTGCCGAGAATTAATGTTAATGCTATATTCTGCCATTATATTTCACCATTTTACCTACCAAAATGAACCACTTCACACTTATCTGGGTTGAACTCCATCTGCCAGTTCTCAGCCCAGTTTTGCATCCTATCAACGTCCCGCTGTAACCTCTGACAGCCCTCCACGCTATCCACAACACCTCCTACCTTTGTGCCATCAGCAAACTTACTAACCCATCCCTCCAATTCCTCATCCAGGTCATTTATAAAAATCACGAAGAGTAAGGGTCCCAGAACAGATCCCTGAGGCACTCCACTGGTCAACGACCTCCATGCAGAATATGACCCGTCTACAACCACTCTTTGCTTTCTGTGGGCAAGCCAGTTCTGGATCCACAAAGCAATGTCCCCTTGGCCTCCTTACTTTCTCAATAAGCCTTGCATGGGGAACCTTATCAAATGCCTTGCTGAAATCCATATACACTACATCTACTGCTCTACCTTAATCAGTGTGTTCAGTTACATCCTCAAACAATTCAATCAGACTCGTAAGGCACGACCTGCCCTTGACAAAGCCACGCTGACTGTTCCTAATCATAAACCTCTCAGGATTTAACAAAGTCCACCCCATCTAAGCCTCTTGCAGTAAAGCAATACTAGTCAATACTGAGAGAGTTAAAATTCCTCAGAAAAGCGGCGTCCAACATTGAGGATGCACATCAGATGGGATATGCCCTCTTCTCAATTCTGCCACCAGGGAGGAGGTACAGGAGCCCAAATGTCAACACTCAATGATTTAGGAACAGATTCTTCCCTTCTGCGTCACATTTCTGATGGGTCATGAACACTATCTTGTTCTTTTTTTGCACTGAATTTCACAACATATATGAAAGTGAAAATAAACTTGATTCTGATTCCCCCACTACTGTAAACCAATTGCTCTTCTATCTGTCTGAAATTTGCATACATATTGATATCTGCAGGACATCACCTATGTCATATTGATATTCTTTAATTCCCACTGACTATTGGAAGGCCTATGTTATGGAAGTGATCATCCCACCTATACGGCCTCCCTACAGGATACTGTCTCCTCTTTAACTGTAGCCATTATGTTCCCTCTAATCAATCATGGAGCACATTCCACCCACAGCTCCAATTCTGCATCCTTTCTCTTCTGTGCCCCTGGAGCTTCTCTAAGTGGAAGCCAGTGACCAGTGGTGTGCCACGGGGATCGGTGCTGGGCCCATATATCAACCTCTGGAAGATTATATGGTGAATTGGATCGGCAGATCTGAGGATGACACCAAGACTGGGGCACAGTGGACAGCAAGGAAGGCCGTCAAAGCTTGCAGTGGGATCTGCACGAGCCGAAAAATGGCAGATGGAATTTAAGTCTTAGGCACGTTCAGTATATATACCTGGGATGCCTAAGACTTTTGCAGAGTACTGCAGTAATTCTAGGTATTGTACTGTACTGCTGCCACACAAATAAAGCACATTTCCTGACATATGTGAATGGTGATAAGCATGATTCCAATATGGGTCTGTTGTGGACTGAGAGTGGGAAGAGGACTGAATCATGCTGGGAGGGAGCGGGAAGCACCAGAGAGACATTCTATAATGATCAATAAACCAATAGTTTGGCATCAAATGACCTTGCCTGGTGTCTCAGGGCTGGCCATGTCTGCACTCGTGTCACCCCTCACCCTGGCACTCTTCCTCTATTGCATATCCCGCACCCTCTCGCAGGGCTCCACCCACCCTTGCACTTCCCAACAACCTTTGCTCCCACCATATAGAAGATTTTTGCACAGAACTCTATGCATGATGAATAAATTAATCTGTACCTGACCGTCCATTTGCATCCATCCTTGCTTCCTCCAGCATTTTCTGTGTCCATGTTCGTCCTATTTGCTTGCATTTAGAATCATAGCCATAGAACACTAGAGCACAGAAGCAGGCCCTTTGGCCCATCTAGTTCCTTCTACCTGATCATATCTGTCCAAACCAGCCTCTAAGGGCTGAAGGACCCGTTTTCATGCTGTATTTCTCTTTGTGTAGAATCTCTATTTATAAAGTCAAGGATTCCATGTGCACTTTAACAAAAACCACAGCAGATCCTGCCACTTATCCTAGTATTGGAAAGATCAAGAGAAGAAACTGTTGCATGCACCAGAGCTGTAGGAAGAACTATTGGACACACTTTATGCTGACAGTCGGATTGATGAAATTACTTTGTTGCTGCCGTACTCAACATTGCGAGAACGTGAGCTCTCACTGCCATCTACTGGCGGTACTGGATATGACAAACTGACACGGTGGGGCTGTGAGTGCTGGGCCCTGCCTGACAGGATGTCATCAAGCTGACTGAGGGGGTGAGGGCATCCTATAGATGGAATATAAAATGGAACAGTGTGTATGAAACAGAAAAACAGCACCAGTGATCCACACTCAGTCCTGACCCTGGGTGCTGTCCTTTAGTTTCATGTTGCAAGCAAGTTTATTCTCATCTAACTGTACATACAACCAAATGAAACAACATTCCTTCAGAACATGGTGAACCCACAATACATATATCACACACAGCACATAAAACAAAATATTATTGCAAATAAGTAAACAAAATATATGGAATTCAAAGTATACATAGTGTGCAGCACAGGTAAACAGTATCCAGCTTGCTAAACACAAAGTACACTGCAGATGCTGTGATCAGATCAACACGTACAAACAAGCTGGATGAACTCAGCAGGTCAGGCAGCATCCGTTGAAATGAGCTGTCAGTGTTTCGGGCCGAGACCCTTCATCAGGACTGAAGGATCCTGACAGCTTGCTGTCCTGTTGAGAACTCAGTGGTAAAAGGATATTCATTAGTCTCACAGCCTAAGGGAAGAAGGTGTAACCCAGGTGTAACTCCTGTATCTCCTTCTTTACGATAGTGGGTCAAAGAAATTGTGGAGTGGGTGGGTCGACAGCAGTACTGGAACATGTCACAAAATAAGGAGGAGAGAGACCCCAGTGATCCTCTCAGGGCCTTGCAGCTTCCATACCACACAGACAGGACACTCTGATAGTTCTCCTGCAGGCTGGGCGAGCTAGGGCTTCTCCTGCTGGAGCGAAAGAGGCTGAGGTGACTTGATTGAGATGTACAAGACGACAAGAAGCACAGATCAAGCAGACAGCCAGAGACCCCTCCCACTGTGCAAATGAGGGGGCATGAGGTGATTGAAAGAAAGTATAGGAGGGATGTCAGAGGCTTTTACACAGGCTGGTGGGTGTGTAGGAGTTGCTAGAGGAATTCAGAAGAATTTTAGGTACATGATGAAAGAAACATGGACTCCTGTGTGAGCGGGAAGGGTTAGATTGACCTTGGAGTGGGTTCAAAGTTGACGCAACATCGTGAACTGACATAACGTTCCAAACTCTGCGTTCTCCCTGTGACCACATCCCAAAGACACGTAGGTTGCTACATTGGCTGCTGTAAATTCCAAAGTTCCAAACCCGCTGAAAGTCAGAATTTCTCCTCCTTACATAAGAGTTTAAAATTACGTACAGATCCTTCAGCCTTCCATGTTGTGCCGACATTTCAACCTACTCCAAGATTAATCTAACAAATCCGCCCCCCCCCCCACACATAGCCGTCCATTTGTCCTTCATCCATGTGCATAACGGACTCGTGAATTTCCCTGATGTGTCTGCCTCCACCACCGTCCCTGGCAGCACGCTCCCACTCTGTGTGTGAAAAGACACCCTCCAAACACCTTCAGACTATGCTCCCTCTTATTTCCGCCATAGCTCTGGCTATCAGGGAAGAATGACTATACTTTATGTACTGCCTCTTGATGCAGGTGAGTGCCAGAATCTGGGGGGAGTTGAGGAGAATGTGGGATCTTGAGGTCCAAGTCCACAGCTCGCTGAAAATGGCTGCACAGGTTTACAAACAGAGACAGAGTGCAGTGAGACCACTGGCAAGGAGAGGCTGACCAGATCGGAAAAATTGCAGTTAATGGGAAGAGTTTTAATGAAAAAAGGAGACAAAATCAAAAGAAGGTGATGAATACATGACTGATGGTTTTCTCAGTACCTCCAGTTGTGTGTTTTCCCCTTAGCCGTCAGTCTGTTTTTGTATTGCCATGTGCTCCTGTCCAGCTCCTGTTCTACTCCGGCCCCTGTATTACTGAGTACCCCGTCACTCACCTGTTTCTCATTATTTCCTTTGTCTCATTGTGCTCCGCCTATCATCTAGAAACATAGAAAACCGACAGCGCAATAGAGGCCCTTTGGCCCACAAAGCTGTGCCAAACATGTTCTTACCTTACAAATTACTAGGCTTACCTATAGCCCTCTATTTCACTAAAAGTCTCTTAAAAGACCCTATCATATCCGCCTCCATCACCATTGCCGGCAGCCCATTCCATGCACTCACCACTCTCTGAGTAAAAAACTTACCTGACATCTCCTCTGTACCTACTCCCCAGCACTTTAACCTGTGTCCTCTTGTGGCAACCATTTCAGCCCTAGGGAAAAAGCCTCTGACTATCCACACGATTAATGCCTCTCATCATCTTGTACACCTCGATCAGGTCACCTCTCATCCTCCTTCGCTCCAAGGAGAAAAGGCCGAGTTCACTCAACCTATTCTCATAAGGTATGCTCCCCAATCCAGGCAACATCCTTGTAAAGGCAACACGAGTGAATCTGCAGATGCTGGAAGTAAATAAAAAACACAAAATACTGGCAGAACTCAGCAGGCCAAACACCATCTATGGGAGGAGGTAGTGACGACGTTTCGGGCCGAAACCCTTCATCAGGAGTGAAGTAACATGGGATGGTCGAGGGGGGATAAGAAGTGGGGGGAGGGATGAAGTAGAGAGCTGGGAAGTGATAGGCTAGAGAGAAATGGGCTGGGGGAGGGTGGAGCATTATGGGAAATAAAAGAGAAAGAAAGGTAGGGTTGGGGGGAGATTATAGTGGGGGGGAAAAGAGAGAGAAAGAGAACCAGACTGAAATTATAGATAGGGATGGGGGTAGGGGGGGCAGGGGTATCAACGGAGGTCAGTGAGTTGGATGTTCATGCCGGCAGGAAGGAGGCTACCTAGGCGGGAGATAAGGTATTGCTCCAGCGACCTGCGTGTGGCCTCATCTTGACGGTAGAGGAGGCCATGGACAGACATGTCGGAGTGGGAGTGGTCTGTGGAATTGTCTGCCTTTTTGTTGGCCATGTGGAGCAATCTGTGTTCCAAGCCTACACCGGTATCTGTCCTCCTCTTTTCTTGCGTTATATCAATGACTGCATCAGCGCTGCTTCCTGCACACATGCTGAGCTCGTCGACTTCATTAACTTCGTCTCCAACTTTCACCCCGCCCTCAAATTCACCTGGTCAATTTCTGACACCTCCCTCCCCTTTCTAGATCTTTCTGTTTCTATCTCTAGAGACAGCCTATCCACCGACGTCTACTACAAACCTACAGACTCCCACAGCTACCTGGACTATTCCTCCTCCCACCCTGTCTCCTGCAAAAAATGCTATCCCTTTCTCTCAATTCCTCCTCCTCCGTCGCATCTGCTCTCAGGATGAGGCCTTTCATTCTAGGACAAAGGAGATGTCTTCCTTTTTTAAAGAAAAGGGCTTCCCTTCGTCCACTATCAACTCTGCCCTCCATCGCATCTCCCGTATTTCACGCACCTCTGCCCTCACCCCATCCCCCCACCAGCCCACCAGGGATAGAGTCCCCCTGGTCCTCAACTATCACCCCACCAGCCTACAGATCCAACATGTAATCCTGTGTAACTTCCGCCACCTCCTACGTGATCCCACCACCAACCACATCTTCCCCTCCCCCCTACTCTCGGCTTTCCACAGGGATCGCTCCCTACGCGACTTCCTTGTCCACTCATCCCCCCCATCATTCCCCATGGACGTCCTTCCGGGCACCCATCCCTGCAAACGGAGGAAGTGCTACACCTGCCCCCACACTTCTTCCCTCACCAACATCCCAGGCCCCCGACAGTCCTTTCAGGTGAGGCACCACTTCACCTGTGAGTCAACTGAGGTGATATACTGTATCCGGTGCTCCCGATGTAGCCATTTATACACTGGGGAGACCCGCCGCAGACTGGGAGACCATTTCGCCGAACACCGGCGCTCATTCCTCCAGCAATGGCGGGAGGAATTGGCCACACACTTCAATTCCACAGACCACTCCCACTCCGACATGTCTGTCTATGGCCTCCTCTACCGTCAAGATGAGGCCACACGCAGGTCGATGGAGCAATACCTTATCTCCCTCCTAGGTAGACTCCTTCCTACTGGCATGAACATCCAACTCACTGACCTCCGTTGATACCCCTCCCCTACCCTTACCCCCATCCCTATCTATTATTTTAGTCTGGTTCTCTTTTTCTCTCTTTTTCCTCCCTCACTATCATCCCTCCCCCCCAGCCTTACCTTTCTTTCTCTTTTATTTTCCATAATTCTCCACCTTCCCCCTAGCCCATTTCCCTCCAGCCTATCACTACCCAGCTCTCTACTTTATCCCTCCCCCCACTTCTTATCCCCCCTCGACCATCCCATGTTACTTCACTCCTGATGAAGGGTTTCGGCCTGAAACGTCGTTATTACCTCCTTCCATAGATGCTGTCTGGCCCGCTGAGTTCTGCCAGCATTTTGTGTTTTTTAACATCCTTGTACATCTCCTCTGCACCCTTTCTATGGTTTCCACATCCTTCCTGTAGTAAGGCGACCAGAACTGAGCACAGTACTCCAAGTGGGGTCTGACCAGGGTCCTATATAGCTGCAACATTACCTTTCAGCTCCTAAATTCAATTCCACGATTGAAGAAGGCCAATACACCATATGCCTTCTTAACCACAGAGTCAGCCTACGCAGCTGCTTTGAGCGTCCTATGGACTCGAACCCCAAGATCCCTCTGATCCTCCACACAGCCAAGAATGCCATCAGATTTGACCTACCACAGTGAACCACCTCACACTTATCTGGGTTAAGCTCCATCTGCCACTTCTCAGCCCAGTGTTGCATCCTATCAATGTCCCGCTGTAACCTCTGACAACCCTCTACACTATCCACAACACCTCCTACCTTTGTGTCATCAGCAAACTTACTAACCCATCCCTCCCAAACCATCCAGGTCATTTATAAAAAGGATCGGTTACAACACTGTACAGACAGTCGAAAGAAGCTGCAGAGGGTTGTAAGTCTAGTCAGCTCCATCTTGGGCACTAGGCTACAAAGTACCCAGGTCATCTTCAAGGAGCAGTGTATCAGAAAGGCAGAGTCCATTATTAGGATGCCCAGCACCCAGGGCATGCCCTTTTCTCATTGTTACCATCAGATGGGAGGTACAGAAGCCTGAAGGCACACACTCAGCAATTCAGGAATAGCTTCTTCCCTTCTGCCATCCGATTCCTAAATGGACATTGAACCCGTGAACACTACCTCACTTTTTAAATATATATTATTTCTGTTTTTTGCATGATTTTTAATCTATTCAATATATGTATTCTGTAATCTATTTATTATTATTTTATTTCTATTTTTTTCTTCTATATTATGCATTACATTGAACTGCTGCTGCTAAGTTTACAAATTTCATGTCACATGCTGGTGATAGTAAACCTGATTCTGATTCTGACCCCCAAACAGTAGCAAAGATGTGGTTTACAAATTACAATGGGACATATAAAATACATTTCAAAAGGGCAATGTTACAATAGTCATGGAGGATTTCAATATGCAGGTAGATTGGAAAAACAAGATTAGTGCTGAATCCCTGGTGATGGAATTTGTAGAGACGGCTTTTTAGAGCAACTCGTGGTTGAGCTGACTCGGGATCAGCTATTCTAGATTGGGTGTTGTGCAATGAACCAGAATGGATTAAAGAGCTTAAGGTAAAGGAAATCTTAGGAGATCAGTGATCATAGTATGATAAAATTCACCCTGCAATTTGAGGAGTTGCTAAAGTCAAATCTATCAGTATTACAGAGGAGTAAAGGGAATTACAGAGGCATGAGAGAGGATTGGAAGGAAACACTTCTAGTTTGACAGGAGATCAGCAATGGCTGGAGTTTCTGGGAGTAATTTGAAGGCATAGGATAGATACATCCCAAGCAAAAGTATTCTAAAGGCAGGATGAGGCACTGTGGCTGACAAGGGAAGTCAAAGCCAATGTAAAAGCCACAGAGAGGGCATATAATAGAGCAAAAATTAGTGGGAAGTTAGAGGATTGGAAAGTTTTTAAAAACCAACAGAAGGCAACTAAAAATGTCATAAGTACGAAAAGGTGGAATATAAAGGTGAGTTACCAATAATATTAAAGAGGATACCAAAAGTTTCTTCAGATATAAAAGTGTAAAAGAGAGGCAAGAGTAGATACTGGACCGCTGGAGAGGTAGCAATGGGGGGACAAGGAAATGGCATATCAACTGACTATGAATGTTGCATCAGGCTTCACTGTGGAAGACAGTAGCAGTATGTCGGGGTTCGAGACTGTCAGAGGGCAGAAGTGAATGGTTTCCATAACTAGGGAGAAGGTGTTTGGGAAACTGAAAGGTCAGAAGGTAGATAAGTCACCTGGACCAAATGGTGTACCTCCCAGGGTTCTGAAAGAGGTGGCTGAAGAGACTGTGGAGATATTAGTAATGATCTTTCAAGAAGCAGCGGATTCTGGCATGGTTCTGGAGGACTGGAAAATTGCAAATGTCACGCCACACTTCAAGAAGGGAGAGAGGCAGAAGAAAAGAAACTATAGTCCAGTTAGTCGGACCTCAGTGGTTGGGAAGATGTTGGAGTCGATTGTTAAGGATATGGTTTCAGGGTACTTTGGAGGCACATGATATTCAGCGTGGTTTCCTGAAGAGAAAATCTAGCCTGCCAAATCTGTTGGAATTCTTGGAAGAAATAACCAGCAGGACAGACAAAGGAGAATTGATGGATGTTGTGTACTTGGATTTTCAAAAGAACTGTGACAAGGTACCACACATGACACTGCTTAACAAGTTAGGAGCTCGTGGTATTAAGGGAAAGATTCTAACATGGATAAAGCCCTGACTTATTAACAACAGGTAAAGAGTGAGAATAAAGGGAGCCTTTTCTGATTGGCTGCTGGTCACCAGTGGCGCTCCACAGGGGTCTGTGTTGGAATCGATTCTTTTTACATTATTTGTCAATAACTTGGATCATGGAATTGTTTTGTAGCCGATTTTGCAGATGATATGAAAATAGGTGGAGGGGCAGGTAGTGTTGAGGAAGCAGACAGGCTACAGGAGGACTAAGAGAGATGAGGAGAATGGGCTGAGAAGTGGCAGATGGAATAGTTTTAGGAAGTGTATGGTCATATACTTTAATAGAAGAAATTAAAGTGTAGACTTTTTTCTAAATGGTGAGAAAATTAAAAAATCTGATGTACAAGGGGACTTGGAAGTCCTCATGCAGCATTCCCTAAAGGTTCATTTGCAAGTTGAGTCTGTGGTGAGGAGAACAAGTGTGATGTTAGCTTTCATTTTGAGAAGAGTAGAATATAAATGTAAGAATGTAATGTTGAGGCTCTATAAGACACTTATGAAGCCTCACTTGGAGGATTGTGAGCAGTTTTGGGTCCCTTATCTAAGAAAGGATGTGCTGATATTGAAAGGGTTCAAAGGAGATTCATGAAAATAATTCCAGGATTGAACGGCTTATCATATGAGGAGCATCTGACGGCTCTGGGCCAGTACTCACTGGAATTCAGAAGAATGAGGGGGACTCTCATTGAAACCTATCAAATGTTGAAAGGCTGGATAGAGTGGATATGGAGAGGATGTTTCCTATGGTGGGGGAGTCTAAGACCAGAGGGCACAGGGGGATGTCCATTTAGAATAGAAACGAGGGGGAATTGTGGTGACCCCGTGGACTTCATTACTACATGTGGCTGTAGAGGTCAAGTCATTGGGTGTATTTAAGGCAGCGGTTGATAGATTCTTGATTGGTCAGGGCATGAAGGGATACGGGGAGAAGGCAGGAGACTGGGGCTGAGAGGGAAAATGGATCAGCCATGCAGAGCAGACGTGAAGGGCCAAATGGCCTAATTCTGCTCCTTTATCTTACAGTCTTATGGTAAAGGAGGCATATGACATTCTTTTTTTATTACCTGAGGCACTATGTTCAAGAGTCAGGAAGTTATGTTGCAGTTTTATAAAGTTCTAGTTAGGCTGCATCTGTAGTATTGCATTCATATCTGGTCGCTCCACTATAGGAAGGATGCTGTGGCTTTGGAGAGGGTGCAGAAGAGATTTACTAGGGTGCTGTCTGGATTAGAGGCGTGTGCTATCACAATAGGTTGGAGAAATTTGGATTGTATACTCTGGAGCAGTGGAGGCTGAGGATGAAACCTAGTAGAAGGTTATAAGGGGCATAGACAGAGTCTTTTTCCCAGGGTTCAACTATCTTATCTTAGAGAGCATGCATCTAAGTTGAGAGGGGTAGGTTCAAGGGGATGTACTGGAAATGGTGAGAAATGTTAGACAATAAGGAACAGGATTAGACCACTCGGCCCATCAAGTCTGCTCCACCATTCCATCAAGGCTGATTTACTATCCTTCTCAACCCCATTCTTCTGCCTTCTCCAGTAATTTTTGATACCCTGACTAACAAAGAACCTATCTTTAAGTATACTTAATGATTTGGCCTCCACAGCCATTTGTGGCAATGAATTCCACTTTGTGGCTAAAGAAATTCCTTCTTATCTCTATTCTAAATGGACATACCTGTATTCTGAGGCTGTGCCGTCTAGTCCTAGAATCACCCACTACAGGAAAAATCATCTTCATGTCCACTCTGTCTAGGCTATTCAATATTCAATAGGTTTCAATGAATGTTCTAAACTCAATCGTGTGCAGGCCCAGAGTGATCAAACCATCCCCACGTGCTAACCCTTCCATTCCGTCAAGCTTCTCGAGATCCTCTCCAATGCCAGAACATCTTCGCGTAGATAAGAGGCCCAAAACTGAAATCTATGTTCCAAGTACGGTCAGATCAATGCATTACATCTTGCTCTTGAAGTGAATGTTAACATCGCATTTACCTTCCTTAACACCAACCCAACCTGTAAGTTAACCTTTAGGGAATCCTGCACAAAGACTCCCAAGTCCCTTTGCATCTCTAATTTTTGACTTTTCTCACCATTTAGAAAATAGTCTACACCTTTATTCCTTCCACCAAAGTGCATGACCATTCACTTCTCAACACTATACTCCATCTGCCACTTCTTTGCCCATTCTCCCAACCTATCCAAATTCCTCTGCAGGCATCCCTTCTTCTAGAACACGATCTGCCCTCCATCTAACTTTGTATCATCTGCAAATTTGGCTACAAAGCCATCAGTTCCATCATCCAAATTGTTGCCATACAACGTGAAAGGAAGCGGTTCCAATACTGACCCCTGTGGAATTTGTCACCAGCAGCCATCCAGATTAGGCTGCCTTTATTATGACTCTTGCTCCTGCCAATCAGCCAATCTTCTATCCATGCCTTTCCTGTAATACCATGGGGCTCTTATTTTGTTAAACAGTCTCGTGTGCAGCACCTTGTCAAAGACCTTCTGAAAATCCAAGTCTAGCAGTTCTCCTTTGTCTGTCCTGCTTGTTATTTCCTCAAAGATTTCCAACAGATTTGTCAGGCAAGATTTCTCCTTAAGGAAACTATGCTGACTTTGGCCTAGTTAAACATAAGCCTGCAAGTCCCCTAAACCTTATCCATAATAATAGACTCCAACATCTTCCCAACCACTGAAGTCAGGTCAACTGGCCTATAATCTCCTCTCTTCAGCTTCCCTTCCTTCTTAAAGAGTGAAGTGACATTTGCAATTTTCCAGTCTTCCTGAACTATCGCAGAATCTAAAGATTCTTGAAGGATCATTACAAATACTTTGGGGAATATTCTATCTGGTCCAGGTGACTTATCTACCTTCAGATCTTTCAGCTTCCCAAGCACTTTCTCTTTAATAATAGCAAATATACTCACTTCTCTTCCCCCCCCCCCCACCCCCGACTCTGAAATTTCTGGCTTAGTGCTGGGTGTCTTCCATAGCGAAGACCAATGCAAAGTACTTCTTAAGTTCGAACGGCATTTCTTTATCCCCCACTACTACCTCTCCCGTGTCATTTTCCAGTAGCCACTCTAACTTCTCTTTTACACTTTATATATCTGAAAAAGCTTCTGCCATCCTCTTTGATATTTTTGGCTAGATTGCCATCATATTTAATCTCTTCTCTCTCTATGTTGTTTGTAGTTGCCTTCTATTGGTTTTTACAGGTTTTTCAGTCCTCTAACTTCCCACTAATTTTTGCTCTATTATATAACCTCTCATTTGTATTTAGGCTGTCTCTGACTTCACAGTTGCTTCATCCTCTGTTTAGAATACTTCTTCATCTTTAGGATGTGTCTATCCTGCACCTTCTGAACTGTCCCCAGAGACTCCAGCCATTGCTGTTCTGCTGTCATCCCTGCTGGTTTTGATGTCCAAAGTGACCTAGAAGTGAATCAAAGGTCACTGGAAGTGAACAAGCAGTTAGGAAAGAAGTGGCATGTTAGCTTTTACTCCGAGAACTCCTGCTTAGCGGTAACAAACTGTTACTGCGACGGTGGGTCTCACATCTGGAATATTGTACACAATTTGTCTCCTTATCTAAACAAAAGGGATGTACTCATAGAGGACTGGACTGGTTCCAAGTACAGCAGGGGTGTTATTTAAGGAAGGGTGGAGCAGATGAGCCCTGGATTGTCCCGAATTTAGATGAATGAGAGGTCTTAATGCTTAAGGATTTAACAGTTGACCAGGACTGCACACAACACACTAAGTACAACCAAAAGAGGAGACGTAACTCCCCAAATCTTCTGTTCCCTAGCTTATGTAGGCATATGTCTTCTTCATCAACCCGTCTACCTGTGTCATCTCTTCAGGGATGAAGACCTGATCTCTTGGTCTCTCTGTTCATCCACATTCTTTGTCACCCTTACTGCTTATTGTGCAGAACCTACCCCTATTCAACCTCCCAAAATACATAACTTCACTCCTGTTGGGAATAGATGCCATCTTGAACGCGGGTTTCCGCTAACAGCTGTTGTATTAAAAAAATCTTCATTTTTATCACTTGTGTTTATTCTTAGAAAGGGCATCATTTATTGTCCATCCCTGTTAATGGAGGGAGGGATCTGGGCTGATGTGGATGTCGGAGCTTTAGAGAGGGTGCAGAGGAGATTTACCAGGATGCTGTTTTATTAGAGAGCATGTCTTACGAGGAAAGGCTGATCAAGCTAGGGCTTTATTCTTTGGAGTAAAGGATGATAGAAGTGTGCAGGATAATAAGAGGCATAGATTGAGTGGATAACCAGAGATTTATGCCCACAATGGAACTGGCTAACATGAGGGGGCATAATTTTAAGGTGATTCATGGAAAGTATAGGGTGGGTGGGGATGTCAGAGATAGCTTCTTTAAACAGAGTTGTGAGTGTGTAGAACACAACAAGGGTGGTACTAGAAGCAGATACATTAGGGACATTGAGGAAACTCTTATGGATGATAGAAAAATGGAGGGCTATGTAGGAGGAGGAGGGAAGGGTTAGATTGATCATTGAGTAGGGTAAAAGATCAGTGCAACATGGTAGGCCAAAAGGCCTGTACCATGCTGTAAGATCAAGCTTCGGCAGATTGGGCAATACTCTTATGTAACCCAGTCTCAACAATTTATAATTTTACTGAGTACTTCACTGTTGGGAGTTGTGTTTATTTGATGAGCAGAAGTTCCAGCTACTCTGACACACAGGTGCCTAAATGCCCAACAGAATTATTTCAAAGAACAGGAGTTTAAGTCTAATGCAATGCAGCAGTTAATTTGGACACTGTGAGCTTCCAGTTTGGGTCTGTATCTGGAGGTTAGAAGTTTGAGAAGGTGACCTTATTCAAGCGTATCGGGAGGACATGACAGGTAGATATTGAGATGTTTTCACTAGCGGGGGAGTTACGAATGGAAGTATATGGATACAATGGTCATTTAAAACTGAGCTGTGCAGTTTTTCTTTACAGAAAATTGCAAATCTCCACCTATTGCTTGTTGACTCCAGCCTCATACTCTCACTTTAATATTCTATCACCCCTTTATATTCTCAATTCCAATCCAGGGTCTTGACCCAAAACATCAATTAATCCTCTGCCTCCACAGATGCTGCTTGACCCCTCGAGTTCTCCCAGGGGTCCAATTTTGATCTACAAATCTGAAGATCACTAGAAGCGTGAGCTGGAGGTAAACATTTGAAAGATCAAGGTGTTGAGGATAACGTGGAACTGTCACAGAGAAGTTGAGGCCTGGTATTGACTGGTGGGGCAACTGGCAGCCAACTCCTGTTGATGTCCTTGTGAGACGCCGGCTGCATCGGGGTTGCAGCTCAAGGTTAGGTTTTTTTTAGGCACCTAGAGATGGTATGGGGGACAGAAATGGGAGTTCGGGTCAGGTTAGAGTTTAGGAACAGGGATGCGGGTGAATTAGAGGACAGGCTGTAAGCCAATGACATCATGTCAGACTGGCAGACCTGTGTGGCCAAGGGACCTTTAGATGCGTGAATCAGCAAGACCAGAGTTCATGGCCTAGTGTTTGGGATCCTGTCATCAGCCAGTCCAGAGTTTGAGGCCTGAAATTTCAGTCCTCATCGCCAGGTCCTGGATAGGTACTTAAGATCAAAGCCCAAGGGTTAATGGCAAGCCCAGATCAAAGCCCAAAGGTTGATCAATGTCCAGAAGTGGAGGACAGATGGTAAGAGCCCCAAGACTGTGAATCTCTGCAATTGCACTGGGGAAGTCAAAGGCTCAAGGTCTACAAGTGTATGAGCCTGCTGAAGACGGCCTGCCCGTGTGGAAGGAATGGGGCTTGCTTTGCAGTTGTTGCTTTGTCACTTGGCATGTTCTGATCTGTTATGTTCTGTGAGGTTTGGCCAAGAATTGTGAGCATGAATGCCCCAGAATGCATGGCAACACTTGCAGACTGCCCTCAGCACGTCCTTGGGCGTGTTGGCTGATAATGCAGGTGACTCATTTCACTGTACACGTGCTAACTAAATCTGAATCTGATGTAAACAGAATTAAATCTGTTCTAAGTGCTGGGTAAGAGAGAGCCCAGTCAGTGTAGCAGAGAGGAAAACCTGAAGCTGTGTTGTTGGATGCTTGGCATCACAGGGTGAGTCAGTGAGAAATCATGCTGCCTCACATCTTGGGTTACCTGTGTTTGATCCCAACCTCTGGCACAGTCTGTGGGGAGTCTGCACATTCTTCTTGTGCTTCTCTGGGTCTCTCCCGAAGAAATGCTGGTCAGTCTGCCGCTGTGAGGTTTCCCCTGGCATCTGAGTGGCAGCAAGACTAATTGAGGTCAGGGGTGAAGTTAACAGACGGAAGAGATAAAATGGGATTAATGTAGATGGGTATTTGGTGGCTGGCAGGGATACCGTGGGCCAAAGAGCCTGTTTCTGTCCTGTACAACTCTGGAATGTGTGGTGACACCTGCAGGCAGGTTTTGAAATCCCCATGACGACAGGAACCTCACTACCCAGCTCTGCGACCTTGCCGGTGTCATGCCAAGCAAGGCCACTTCAGATACCAGTTTGGGGCCACACACAGATCAAACCAGGTGCCACATTTCCTTTCCCAAAGCAAATCTCTATGCTTATCCAACTGATGCCAGCGCCTTCGTTCCTGTGTTTATAGATAGACAATAAATTCAAACTCTCAAACTCCCATGGTGGGTTTTGAGTCCTGGATTACTTGTTCAACAATATAAACAAAATCCTTCAGATTTCTAACCTTCATGTGATGGACACCAATGGTCCCTTTAACACACTGGAGACTTTGTATTCAGATTCATTTATTTATCACATGTATGTTGAAACATACAGCAAAGTGTATCATGTGTTGACAACCAACACACCCAAGGATGTGCTGGGGGCAGCCCACAAGTAGTGCCACACACTTGGTGTCAATCGAGAATGCCCACCACGCAGCAACAACAAACAATAACAGACAAACACGCACCCTTCTCACTTCCACACCAGCAACACACACAGACATACCTCCTCCGGGACCCTCAGATGTAGGGCCTTTGACCTCTGGATTCGCTGACTTTATTCTTTGACATCTGGTATCACTAATCTCTGGACTTTGACCTCTGGGTAATGGCTCCATGACTCACTCATCACCAGACTTTGACCTCTAGGCCTCAAACTCCAGGCTAACTGGGCGTGGTTAAGGCTTTGGGCCAGAGATCTGAAGGTCGTTAGTTCGAGCCTCAGGCGAGGCAGTATGTGTATCCTTGAGCAAGGTCTGCTCCTGCACGTTTACAGCCCAGTGGTGGCAGTTGGTGCAGTATGGACAAGACAAGACTCACTGATCATGGGCCTCCAGGGTTAGTGGGCGTCCAAACTGAGTGCTGCATCCTGAACAGTGACCCCTGGCTCTTCCCCCCACACACCCACTCTACATTTATTATCCCTGACCTCTCACTTCCCCACCCCAACCTTACACCCTAACCTGACTCCCAACACAGTTCCCAAAAACTATCCCTACCAACTTAAAAACTAACTGAGCCACAAACCCAAAAGATATCGCAGTTTACACTTGTGCAGATCTGCATGCTTCGCCATTACTTAAAAACAAACCAGAAAAGCCACTGTGTTCTTTGTGGTGGGGGGTGTATTTTGAGCACAACATGTGGAGTTAAGGTGCTGCAGGCATTCAGTGGAAGAGTAAAGAAACAAGCCACATTACAATTCTTTCAATGGGCATGTTTATTCTACTCTGCATTAGGGTTTAGGACAGTGTTGTTTAAAATTCACAATGCTACAACTTTAAAGCTTGAAATAAGAAGACGTGATAAAATCAATTTTGCTTTATAGTACGTTCCTTTGCACCAAATAATACTGAAATATTAATACTTTGCATTCAGCTTAGTGGTAATTACATGCATGGCATTGAAAATATATAGCACACGAGTCTCTGAATAACACAGAGCATCACTTAATAAATAGGATTTACAGAGTGATTGTTCTGACAGACTGGTATCTCCTTCCCATACACTTAAACACAATGTGTTCAGACCGTGCATGTGTAAAATTGGCACTTGGTATAATATAAAAGTAATGCTATTAAACTGAATCTTATATTAATTTTACATACCCATATACACTGGTAAAGCCAAAAAATAAGATCTAAATATTTTATTTACTATATACATAATCAGAATCCGGCAAGCTCCCCCCTGCCTTAGCTAGAACAGTGATTTCCCAAATCTGACAGCCACTTCTATTTTGCATTCACTGAGATATATAAAATATACATGCGCTCTGAACACTGCTCACTCTGCCCTCATCTCTCTGAAGGCCTGATATTTTCTCCCCCCCGGTTATTGAAACCTACTGGGCTCTGAATCAGCGACGATAACAAAGTTGGAAATTCACTCATTGTTAACTAGTTGCACTGCCGGCTCTCTCCGCTGTCTCGCGGTGGCTGGCTCTTTCCGTGCATCTGCTGTAAGTTTGGAATAGTAGCAGCAAAACAGGGTTCAGTCCTCACTGACTAGCCACAAACAGTGCAATGGAAAGTTCAATGTCTGAAATTATCTTATTATTTGGCATTTTGGAAAGGGGCCTTAGAATTGCCCAGTGTTTGATTTAAAGAAAACTCTTCCCGTGAAGTGCACCTTCACCATGATTTTCGCTTCATGTAACACGTTATGTGCATCCCAGACAAAACACACCTCCTCTTCCCATTGTTGTGACACATAGACATTGCTTTGAAAAAAATCTAATTTTGAAAATACTGACAAAAATTTCTTACCATCATTACTGGGCCCTTTTGCTTTGAGGGCAGGGAAGAGTAGGATTAAACTCCAAATAAAATTGAACAATGTTTTTAAAAGTGAACCAAAGCCTTCACAAGTCTGCAAAATAACTTCTGCCTACATTCCACAACTGGAACCCCCAAGCAAGTTCGCCTTGAGTGGAACAGACATTCCGTAGTGGGACAGCAACGCTGGCTAGCTCCGCAAGAAATATATCCTCATTTACCCATCTGTGACTGGCTGGTTACAGGGCTCCGACTCGGTGTAAGGCACAGAATCAGCAAATTTAACAAAACTACTGCGGGTCAGAGAATAACCAGCAACTTCTGCAACTCTCCTTGTGGCTTCATTGATGGGAGTGATCTCATTATACGTAGATGCCTTCTGGGTTGAAGCCTGAAATCAGAGGATTCTGCAGAGCCCTTAGATTACTGGGCAGCTGCCGTGCTGAGGTAGGCCACTTCAGGGAACCTGTAGGAGGGGAGAAACCACTCATTAAAAAAAAAATCAATTCACCTTACTGCCGACAACAACATGAACATCCATTTTTCAACCAGGCAGACCTTTACAAAAACACAGTTTGGTGTCCCAGTCATGTGCACTTTTCTAGAATTCTAACTAATCTGTTTTGTTCCGCACTGACTCCGTCACTAGTAATTCCATGAGGAATGTGACCGAGGGAAGCTCTTAGGACCCACACTGCCAGGTTCAGGAAGTTATTACCCCACAAACATCAGACCCCTGAACCAGCGTGGATAATGTCCCTCACCACAACACTTGACTGATTCCACAACCTATGGACTCTGCAACTCAATTCTCAGTATTATTTATTTTATTTGTACTGTTTGTCTTGCACATTGGATGTTTGTCAGTCTTTATGTGTAGTTTTACACTGATTCGATTGTTCTTTTCGGTTCTACGGTGGATACCTGCTACCGTGAATGAATCTTAGGGTAGTATCCGTGCTGTAATTGTTATGTGGTGATGGTCTGTCAAACCTGATGATGACAGGGAACCAGTGCAGGAGAGTTGTGTTTAAAGTGGAAAAGCTGTTGCACTCTTAACTTTGGGCAGCTGGGTCCAGTGGTACAAATATATGTCAAAACTGGGGTCTTCCTTGGTTCTAGCACATCTCCATAACTTCTTTTGCATCTCATCATGCCCTTTGCTCTCCACAAAGTGTTGCACTGGATATCTCTGTTGATCTCACCCGCCCATTCTGTGCTTAGTTGGTCCTTTGCCCAGCACATTGATGCAATCATAAAGAAGGTGTGCCAGCATCTTTACTTAGATTAAGGTAGGTTCAGCTTGTCACCAAACACTCTAACAAACTTTTACAGAGGCACTGTTGAAAGTATCCTAACTGGTTGCATTACAGCCTGGCAATTCCAACACGTATGAATGCAGGAGGCTGCAGAGTGTTAGTGGCACAGCCCTCCCCTCTGACAGCATCTACATGAGGTACAGCCGCAAGAAGGAGGCATCCATCAACAAGGACCTCACCATCTGCGTCATGCCCTCTTCCCGCTGCTGCCATTGTGCAAAAGCCTGAAATCCCACACCACCAGGCTCTGGAATAGCTATTTTCCTATGACCATCAGATTCTTGAACCGACCTGCACAATCCTAACACTACCTTAGCAACAGAACCTCTTGCACTACTGCAGGCTTGCCTCTGATCATATTTTTCTACACTCAATTTTTGCACCATTATTGCCTTCACTGAATTGTATACTTTACGTTCTGAATCATGGTGCCTGTGACATTGCTTTTCATTGTATGTGCACATCACAATAAACCCAACTTGTTTAATTTCTGTGTCTCTTGAACAGGTACACCAGCACCCCTCTAACTCCAACAACACCATTCTCTGAAAAATATTCTAGCTTCCAAATCGTTATACCAAAGTGCAATCGATGAGCCACTTCCCTGTGTGTTTATTTAATGTTTCCCACACCCCTATGCAGAATCTTTGAATTCTTTAGAGGCTGCAGAGGAGAATTACCAGGACGCTGCCTAGATTAGAGAGCACCTATTATGAGGACAGGTTGGGCGAGGAAGGACTTTGCTCTCTGCAGTGAAGGAGGATGAGAAGTGACTTGATAGAAGTGTACGAGATGATAAGAGACATGGATAGAGTGGACAGCCAGAGACCTTTTCCTAGGGTAGCAATGATGAGTCATAATTTTAAGGTGATTGCAGGAAAGTATTGGGGGGGTGGGGGGGAAAACATCAGAGGTAAGATTTTTGTTTTTTACAGAGTGGTGGGTGTGTACAATGCCCTGCCAGGTAGAGGCAGATGCATTAGGGCCAGTTAACAGACTCTTAGATTGGCACATGAATGAAAGAAAAATAGAGCGCTATGTGTGAGAGAAGGGTTAAATTGATCTTAGAGTAGGTTAAAAGGTCAGCACAACACTGTGGGCCAAATGGCCTGCACAGTGCAGCTGTGTCTATGTTCTGTGTTCTCATTGCTCACATTCCACACTCGCACAACCAACAAATTATTAAACCCGGTCTAGTCTACTATTGGTCTAAACACATCCTTTAATATTAATGTTAGGCCTCTCTTTTTCCATTTTTAACCATTCTTTCTTAATGGAAAGTACTCGGGACTATTTCTCATCTTTGATCATAATGCAAAACCACACGTTATAGAGTCACGGAGTTACGCAGGCCAGAATGAGACCATTCAGCCCAACTTTCTCATGCTGACCGAGATGTCTATCTGAGCTAGTCCCATTTGACTATGCCTGTATCTATCTTGTCCATGTACCACTTCCTGGTCAAAACCATGTGCGAGGTGAGGATGCGTTGAGAGTCATTTGTTACAAATTCATTATGCATCCTCATAGAACACTAATCATTTTAACATTTTACCATTCTTCCTTTTTTATAATTAATGTTAAACAGCTCTATTTGCATTTTCAACTGTTCTTTCTAATTGGCAATTATCTGGGATAATTTCTCAAACTTGCTCATGATGCAATTACAGGCTCAGAGTCGTACAGCAGGTCTGACTGTGCTCATCCCAATTGCCTGCATTTGGCCCATCTCCCTCTGCACCTTTTCTATCCATGTACCAGTATAAATGTCTTTTAAACATTGTAAGTGTACCCACCTCTACCACTTCCTCTGGCAGCTTGCTCCATATTTTCAAGTATTAGACTCCCTTACCCCAACAATAAAAAAGACCATCCGCCTCTTAATTTTATAAAAAGTCCCATGAGATCCAGTCCCTCCTTACAACTCAAGACCTCCGGGTGCAGCAGCTTCTTTGTGAATTTTTTTTGCACCCTTTCCAGTTTAATGATGTCCTTCCCTCAGCTGGGTGACAGAACTAAGCACAAGTGACTCCCAGCAACTAGTACGGTTGTGACACAAGGTCCCAACTCCTGTATTCAATGCCTGACTGATAAAGGTCAGCATGAAAACACCTTCTTCACAACCCTGTCTATGACTGTCACTTATATGTACTTGTGCCCCTCCGTAGCTCTCTCCACACCCTACCATTCACTGGCCCAGGGGGAAGAAAAGCTGTTGTGTAGCTGAAACAACAATCTTAGTGAACAATAACTACTTTCACTTCCAAATATTTCTTCTGTGCTCTCCCATTCTGCTTATCCTTTTCCAAAATCAACTCCTTCAAAGCTATAACCTTTCCTTCACTTGAATCCTGCCTCCTCCAACTCAAACCACTTCAAGGAACAACCTTCAGCACTAATCGTGCAAAAATCCATACGTCCTCAGTGTAAACCATCTCAGTGAAGTTTCAGAAGTTATTTAAAACTGAAAACAGAACCAGTATGCAGAAGGCAATCTTGGGGATTATGGAAGGATGTGACAAGTTAGTTACTAATAACTAACTTGTCAAACCCATAGTGTAGGACAGTGGCGCAATGGATAAAATATCTGATTATGGATCAGAAGATTGCACTTTCGACTACCACCTGGCTAGGGGTATGGGTGAAGGTGGAACTTGATGGGCCAAAGGGCCTGTTTCTGTGCAGTAGGTCTCTATGATTGGCCGAGTGGTGCCACAACAGCAAGACCAAGGAATTCAGGAGGAAACCAGAGGTCTATGAGCCAGTTCTCATCAGGGGATCAGAGGTGAAGAGGGTCAGCAATGTTCAGAGGGCCCGTCCTATACGCAGCAGGCAAGTGCCATTATGAAGAATCACAGCAGCACCTCCACTTCCTTAAGTTTGCAAAGATTCGACATGACAGCTAAAAATTTGACAAATGTCTATAAATGTGTAGTAGAGAGTATATTGCCTGGCTACATCACAACCCGATATACAAACACCAATGCCCTTGAACGGAAAATCCTACAAAAATTAGGATACTTCCCAAGGTCATCGCGGATGAACCCACCATCTTCACGAAGCCTTGTCGCAAGAAAGCAGCGCCCCACCACCCAGGTCATGCTCTTTCTCACTGCAGGAACACCATCAGGTTCACAAACAGCTATTACCCCTCAACCAGGAGCGGATAACATCACTCCTCCCATTACTGACCGTTCCCACAACCTATGGACTCACTTTGAAGGACTCTCTATTTCATGTTCTTAATATTTATTGTTTATTTATTATTACTGTTTTTATTGTGTTTTTGCACAGTTTGTTGTCTTTTACAAACTGGTTGTCTGTCTGGCAGTCTTTCATTGATTCTATAACGATTATTGGATTTAATGCATATACCTGTAAGTAAATGAATCTCAGGGTTGTATATGGTGTCACACATCTACTTTGATAATAAAGTTACTTCTAGCTTTTGAATTAAGTGAATTGGATAGAAAACTTCAGGATTAAAACAAAATTGTTCTTATCCAGAGATTGGTAAGATTTGGAAAGCACTCAACACGGAGTGGCTGGGTTGAAAGGGTGCATTTCAGTGTTAGCTTGATAAGGCAGATACATCTCAGGCAACAATAATGCCTGGTAAGAAACAAGACAAATATGAAGAAATTCTTGAAAATCTGGAGCAGTTGCATTTAAAATGCAGGAGGCTGCCAAAGGGTATTTTACAGAGGTGTCCAAAGAGATTCTCCATGAGATCCCGTTCCAGCTCTGACATGTCAGCCCATGGCTTCCTCTTATGTCCTGTCTGGGTAGCCTCCAAACCTGATGGCATGAATATAGATTTCTCCTTCTGGTTAAAAAATACCCTTCTTCTCCACTCTGACCTTTTACCGCTTCTCACCTGCTTATGTCTTTGCCCTGGGTCCACTCCTCGTTCCCTTTCTGCTATGGTCCACTCTCCTCTCCCATCAGATTCCTTCTTCAACCCTTCACACACCTGGCTTCACCCATCATCTTCCAGCCCTTGACCTCTTCCCCCACCATCTCCCCACCTCCCACCCTTTTATTCTGATATCTTCTCCCTTCCTTTCCCATGCTCAGCACAAAACTGTTTATTCACTTCCATAGATGCTGCCCGACCCATTTTCTGAGTGCTTCTATAAGAAACAGACTGTTTCCACAGCAACAGTGTTACAAGATTAAATATAAGAGATTGGAAGATGATTTTACTTTAAGAACAAGCAACCATACAACACAGAGCATTCGTTGAGATATGTCTGATCTGATTGGCCACCATTTTCCAGGACTGTCCTTTGTTGTAAAATCCACATGTCTCTGTTCTGAATGAATTCAATGTCTGAGTCTCCACAACCCTCTGGGGAAAGCAGTTCCAACAATTCGACACCCTCTGCATTGAGAAATAGCTCATCTCACTCCATAAAGGTTGACGTATTGTGAAAAGATAGTCCTAGACTCCTCAGCCAGTGGTGATATCTTCCTGGCATCCAGATTATTATATCCCCTCTCAATGAGGAATGCAGTCCCATGTCCACTCAATCTCTGCTCAATTGCAAAACTGAACAGCCCTTCATTTGTCTGCCAAAAACAGGTAGGATTTCTCAGTTACCATCTGCTCCTGCTTCCCTTTCCCATTTTGACATGTCGGTCCAAAGCCTCCTCTATCGCCACAATGAGGTCTATAACCTGATGGCAACAACTACCAGTAAGCTCCCTTCCTAATTTTTATCAATGCCCCATAGAAAGCATCCTACTGGATGCATCACAGCTTGCTATGGCAACTGGTCTGCCTAGGCCACAAGAAACAGCAGAGAGTTGTGAACACATCATGAAAACCAGCCACCCCTCCATAGACCATGTCTATATTTCTCACTGCCTCAGTAAAGCAGCCAACATAATTAAAGACCCACCCATCCCCTCCTAACAGGAAGAAGATAAAAAGCCTGAAAGCACATTCCACAAGGTTCAAGAACAGCTTCCATCTGGCTGCATTAAGATGACTAAATGGTTCCCTAGTCAATAAGATGGGCCCTTGACCTCAGGATCTCCATTGTTTTAACCTTGTTCTAACTCAATGGTCTGTGTAATTGTTGGCCTTGGCGGATTTGAAATATGAAAGAAAATGTTGCAATCAAATGAATCAAGGACAGTGGAAACAGACAAAACAATTGCCTTTGTTCAACCATGTCTTATGGCCTTTGTTCTTGCCAGGAGAGAGGAGACAGAGGCTGCCATTTGATGAACAGACTGTGTTCTCCATTTTGTGAGCCAGTCGCTTGGCTTTGGTCTTGGAGGCAATTCGATGTGGCAGAACCAAGGTGAGGCGAGGGGCCCAATGCTGAGTGCATGGAGGGGTGCGTAAGGTTGGGTACAAACTGAATCAAAGCCTCAGGGTCTAGGCCCCAGAACATATTGACGCGACAGAGATTTACAGGCTGAATCAAGGCGGCGAGGTCCAGCGGAAGAACCCGCAGATCAGATAGATTGAGAAGTTCAGCGTGAGGAAGAGGCCGGTTCTACGCTCTCTTTACAGTCTTCAGTTCAGAAACACTATTTGCTTGTGGTTAATGTTTGCATGATGTTTTTTTCCATTGCACACTGGTGTTAGTCTTTTTTATATGCATACATGGGGTGTATTTTTGGGTTTCTTTGTTTTGTGGCTGCCTGTTAGGAAACTAATCTGAAGGTTGTATATATGAATGCATACTTTGATAATAAACGTACTTTGAACTTTGGCTTTATCAGTGTTTTTAAAGTAGACACAATGATGCCTCAGGTGATCTGCTGAACTAGGATCATTTCCAAATAAGTTATTTGTGAGGTGTTCTTTGGTTAGATATATCATGTAGGTTTGTGAACCTTGGGGTTTGAGTCTGGTCTGTGTGATTCAAGCTGGTGGCTGACTGAGAACAGAAAACCATTACTGATTGTCTCTTGCTGGGAAGGGGGCAATAAATGGATGCTGGCCTGGAGCAGAGCCAGTAAAATGGTGTTAAGGTCAGACACATGACCTCCAGCCAATGACACCGGAATGCAAAATTTGAATTGGTAAGAAATGAATACAAAAGTGGACACTTCGATTGCACTATCAGCGATAGCTCCAGAGAATCACCATTGCAAGGAAGAACCCCCAGGCCAGGGGCTTGAAGAAGAAAGGATCGATCATCTGGCCAATGGAGATCCCCTATTTCAGTGTTATAAATGGGAAAAGTTGTCAGAGTGACCATTGGTACAGAGGGAAGAGAAGAATTCAGGTTCTACGTTGTTGGCCCAGAGTCAACATAGTTACGTGGTTGTTTGTGTAGAGATAACAAAGTGTGAGCTTCAAACAATTCAAAGCTGCGTAATGAGTTTCCTATAGTTCAACTGACCAACGGTCAACAGTAATGACTCAATCAGTATGAACAGTCTGCTCCGTCTCAGTAAATATGACAATAATAAACCAATACCAATTCCTTAACTCTCTAAGGTCCCTGTTCCTTTCAACTAGCTGTTCGCTGGAACATTCATTATACTATTTTGTGTAGCATCTTAAAAAGAGTATTAAACCTGTTTATTAATAGGAATAACACCCAATGATAGAAAATCTCTGCTGGTCCATTTATGTTTCTCTCAAGAATGTTGTCTATCTGTTGCTGTGTGCCAGTGGTGCTGCCACAAACAAGTCTTTAGTTGCAGCAGAGTGTAGGTGTAATTTTGTGTATGTGACAATGAGCTCAATTTTGACTGCTGATCTAAAGGATAAGCAGGGACAGAGACAGGCTCATCCTGACCTTTCTCTTGGGCTGCAGACAGCTCTTCCTCTGTCGGTTCAGCGGGAAGTACTGTGACCTTGGTTCCTGTCTGCTGGATGAACTGTTGGAGATTGACTTGCCTCAGCTCCTTGGTCAGCTGCTCCAGCTCCAGCTCCTTCTCCTGTTGGGACAGACTCATTTCAACAACTTTGAAACGTGCATGAAAAAAAATCAGGCAAACATTATCCAGTGATCAACTTGTAATTGGCACAATAGCTAGCAGTTAGATCAATCTTTTACAACGCCAGCTGTAAGATCAGGGATGGATTCTCAACTCTGTCTGTAAGGAGTTTGAATATTTTCCCTATGACTGCGTGGATTTCCTCTGGTTGCTCCAGTTTCCTCCCAAATTGCAAACACGTACAGATTAGGGTTGGTGAGTTGGCGGCATGTTACGTTGGTGCCAGAAGCACGGCAACCCTTGTGGGCTGCTCAGCACAATCTCGTTGATTTGACACAGATGACACACTTCACTGTATGTTTCAATATACATGTGACAAATACAGCTAAACTATCTTTAACCAAACTGTAAAATAGCAGTAATCAAAACGGCTGGTTCCAAGTTGCTCTTTGACAGATTACTCATCTTTGTCCCTTTATTCTAAGACTGATCCTTCAGCCAGAGGGATCAGCCTTGATCAATCCCTGTAAGAATGTTGTAAATTCCAAAACAGCTCCTGCTCATCAAAATACTAGGGAATGAGGTACTGATTTACTCAACCTCAGCTCAAAGGTAAACCCAAATCCCTAGAACCAGGCTCGTGAATCCTTTTTCTAAGGCAAGGGAACTAAGACTGTGCAAAGTTCCACCACAGGATCACAGTCAAGTATGAATGGCTCAGCGAGCAAAATTAGCCCCGCAGGGCTCCAGTAACCCGGGTTCAATCCCAACCTCTGGTGCTGTGTGGAGTTTACATATTCTCCTGTGACTGCCAGGGTTTCATCACATGTTCTGAATGTAGGTAAACTGGCCACTAAGTTGCCCCCATGTGCAGATAAGTTATAGAATCCGGGGAGATCTGATGGGAACATGGCGGACAATAAAAAGTTAAGAACACTGGGAGTGGGTTGGTGTTGACTCAGTGAACCGAAGATCTGATTCTGTGGTGAATGAGTCAGCTTGCGCTCTGCATTAGGTGTACACTCACTGACAATAAATACCTCTCACTTCTAACATAACCACAGGAATGAAGGCAAGATGCAGTTACAATCTAGGATCACTTTAATCACCACGCACATATACATGTACAATAGATTCTGGTTTATTGGGACACATCGGGACCCAGTACATTTTAGCCCAATTAAGCAGCTGCTCCAATTAGCCAAAGTTTCATAGAAATAGTTAAAAATGTATCTAAAATGACAAAATACCGTTTAACTGAGTAGCAAATTATGTATTGAAATGGATTACATAACAAATTAAAACATACCAATACTATTACAGTACTATAAAACTCTATTAGTTCCAAATAGGTGTGAATGGAGGAATTAATCCAGTGTACTCTCCCATGTTCTTTTCATTGACTGTAAATGAACAAAATCACCACAGACACCTAGTGCGGATAATAGACTGCTGTTTTCCATTATTGCATCCTCCAAATCTTTGTTACATTGCAGCATTCAAGATGATTGTCAAGACCTTCAAATTCCTTGTAGTTCTTAACATATTTTGAAGTAGTGAGATTATTTCACTGTCACTCCCAGCCACTTCTGGCATCTCCAAGTCTAACTGGTCTTAGCGTGCATCTCTTTCCAACTATCAGTAACAAAAACCACTGCTCTCTGAACACAAGCACATGCATCTTTAGAAACCAACCCCAATTAAGTGGCATAGTGTCCCAAATAAATCTCCACCATTTTCTCAATTAGATTTTGTTTTTCCAACAGTTGTCCCAATTAAGTGGCTGCTCTGATTAACTGATGGTCCAATTAACTGGAATCCACTGTATTAGGAATTTGCTGTGGTGTGTTGGCCAGGGCGTGACATGAGACAAAAAACAACATTCAACAATTTTATACAAAACAAAGAATGATATATAATGAAGCTAAAAAAGTTAAGAGGTTAAAGGACAGATATGGAATAAAATGTCGATGAATATCACTGGTATGTATTTACCACATAAATAGCATTATAAAACGTGGCTGTTAAGTTTGCCCCCACTGTTTCACGGATTGCCATTTTCCAGGCCATAGTGACGTGATTTACACTCAGGAGACCCTGCCAAATGAACCTGGGAGATCAGCACGAGCTAAGTGCAACCCTTTTTTGAAGGTCAGTGGTGGGAAGGAATAGTTTGCCTCTGACTGCAAATTCCTCTCCAAATCAATCTGCTTTTGCACTTGCTGACCACATCAATACCAATTCATGCCAATTTTCTCAAAAGGCATTGCATTTTATTTATAATGGAGATCAAGATTCATCATCCAGTGAGGTTTAATGAGTTATATAGTATAGTGTAAGAGTTACACGCACACACTCCCCACCCCCGGAGCCTAAGACTTTTGCACAGTACTGTAGTAATTTTATGTATTGCATTGGACTGCTGCTCCAGTAAAAAAAACACACATATTTCATGACATATGTGATTGATGATAAACCTGATTCAGATTTGGGTCTCTGCTGCGGACTGAGAGTGGGAAGGGGGCAGGGAGAAGAGATTCATGGTTGGGAAAAGGGGAAGGGAGAGGGGAGGGAGCAGGAAGCACCCGAGAGACTTTCTGTACTGATCAATAAACCAAGTAGTCTGGAATCAAATGACCTTGCCTGGTGTCTCAAACCCATGCTTCCATCGCCCCCGACATTCCCTCTCAACCACGGGTCCCACAGCATTCCACCCTCACCATTCCCAACATCCTTTACTCCCGCCAGATTTACAAACTTGATCTGTGCTCCACATTGACAAATATATTACTGTGCAAAAGTATTAAGCACCCTATATGTGCCTAAGACTTTTGCATGGCACTGTACACTCACCTTTAAAAGGTGGGGCCTTAAGAAGGCAGCAGCTGTCAATAAGCACCCTCATCATCTGGGACATAACCTCTTCTCAGTACTTTCATTGCAGAAGAGGTGCAGAGGCCTGAAGATCCACATTCAATGATTCAAGAAATGCTTCTCCCCCTCTACCATCAGATTTGTGAACAGTCGTTGAACCCATGGACACCACTATTTCTTTCCTTACACTATTTTCTAATTTATAGTAATTTTATCTTTGCACTGTTCTGCTGCCACAACATCACAAATTTCACAACATATACTGTAGACTTGGGAAAAAAACCTGATTCTGATGGATTTCAGTTGTGGATATCAGTTTAAGGTACACTGTCACTGTACTCGGGATCAGTAAAGTGTGTCTGTCTGTAAATTACTGGGAAGAGAGTGAAGGAGGAGAATCAACAGCTAATGGAGATAGTGACTGGATTAACACACCCAGAGGTGAGAGTTACAAGAGGGATACCCAGGTAGAGTACATGCAAATAGCACATTTTTGTACTCACTTTATGTTAAGATGGAAATCAAATTATAAACAGAATTAGCAGAATCAGGTTTATTGTCACAAGTTACAAAAATAAGTAAATATTGCTAAAGAGGATTACTGAGGTCGTGTTCATTGGCCGTTCAGAAAGCTGATGGCAGCTGTTCTTAAAATGATCAGTGTTGCTCTGCAGCCTCCTGTACTTCTTCCTCAATGAGAAGAGGACATGTCCCAGATTAACGATGGTCACTGCCCTCTGAGAAGCCACATTTTGAAGACGGCCTTGATGGCAGTGCTGGCTGAATCTACAACCCTTTGCAGCCTGTTTCGACCCCACATGTTGGAAGGCCCCTCCCCCCACCCAGTTAAAATGATTAAAGTGTAGCCTTAACAGCTCTGTTAGTGACACTTTGACTGGGTATCTAACTCTACTGAATAGCTGTACTGAATCTTGGGTTGTGCGACCAATGTATATCTTTTTCAAAACACTATTAAAGCTTGATAGGTGACTACAGAGAGGCCTTGCATGCAAAACTCTCCTCACTTGATCCACTTCAACTATTCTACACCCTACTTTCCCAGCACCAACCCCCCCCCAGTATATTTATCTGGTTTCTCCTCAACTACTACTCAGCCCAAACCAGTCTATCAGCCACATGCAGTGAATCTACAGGACACTCCTAGGTTACAGCTCCTGTGAACTGCTCATAGCTCAAAATGTGACCAAGAATCCCAGACAGAAGTGTACACCCCCACATAGCCAGTAAATTAGGTCCTACACTACCAGGTTCAGGAACAGTTATTATCTTACAAGCATCAGGCTTCTGAACCAGTGTGGGTAACTTCACTCACCTCAACAGATTCCACAACCTATGGACTAATTTCCAAGGATTCTACAAATCATGTTCTCAGTATTATTTATTAATTATCAACATGACCATTGGGCTCTTGAACCAAAGAAAGTAACTTCACTCACCCCATCACTGAAATATTCCCACAAGCTATACACTCACTTTCAAGGACTCCATCTCATGTTCTCAATGTTTATTGCTTTTTTATATATTATTATTATTTCTATCTTTTCGTATTTGCACAGTTGTTGTTTGTACCTGGTTGAATGCCATAGTTAGTGTGGCCTTTCATTGATTCTGTTCTGGTTATTATCCTATAGATTTATTGAGTATGTCCAGGAAAATTAATGTCAGGGTTAAATATGGTGACATACATGAGCTTTGATAATAAATTTACTTTGAACTTGCCTTCATCTGAACATTTGTTGTTTGCCAGTCTTTGTTATCTGTAGCTTTCCATAAATTCTAAAGTATTTCTTGATTTTCCTGTAAATGCCTGCAAGAAAATTAATCTCAAGGTAGTATAAGGCGATATATACTCAGTGGCCACTTTATTAGGTACACCTGCTCATTAATGCAAATATCTAATCAGCCAATAATGTAGCAGCAACTCAATGCATCAAAACATGCAGACATGGTCCCGAGGTTTAGTTGTTGTTCAGATCAAACATCAGAATGGGGAAGAAATGTGGCCCAAGTCAGTAGTCCCCAGCCTCTGGGCCATGGACCGATACTGATCCGCAAGGCGTGCAGCTGTAGCCGGGACACACCCAGCACATCTTTGAAGAAAAAAGCCGAAATAAACAAGCTAATTCCGGCACCTAATTACTAATTCCACTCTTGTGCCTAATAACATGGCCACTGAGCATGTATGTACTTTGATAGTAAACTTATTTTGACTTTGACTTTAAATTCATCTCATCAGCCTCCCAAATGCTTGGTTAGATGTGCAGGCTCCAAGTCTGGCATTCATAAGCTGGGGAAGAGCTGTACCTTCAGAAACAGAGTGCCATGGAGATATGACCCAATACACTGATGTACCAGACTCCAGCGAGGGTTGGTGCCCTCAATAAAGGATGCTCTACAGTCAACCCACTCTCCTATTTATGAGCAGTGGGATCAAACAGCCTGCGGGGGGGGGGGGGAAGAGATTAGGGCTTTGCTGACTGAGGAAGTGATGGGTCAGTCAGAGAAGATTCAGACTCTCCCATTTGCCTGGAACAGGTCCTGAGGGCAAACGAGGGGTCCTGTGAGGAAGGCCAGCAAACTGAGCAACAGGGTGATAACATGAGAAGAAGACAATGATGCCCCTGCAGAGATCTGCACAACTGTTTTGAGTCTGTGTTTTGGGCAGGAAGGGGAGGGACCACTGACCGACACCCGATGGGCAGATGATGTCCCCAGAAGTGAGGTGACATCAAAACTGTATAGAGAATATTTCCCAGAAGCAATGGGTTTATTGTGCTGACAGCTTGGCAAAGATTGTGCCTACTTTGCTGTGCGTCAGGGACTGAAGCAGATATTGCACCAACCTGGATCTGAATTTCCAGGGCAGAAGCCATCCATCACAGGGACACCTACGAATGTGATCACAAAGCCGACACGCAAACCTGATCACAAAGCCAAGATGCAAACCTGATCACAAAGCCAAGACGCAAACCTGATCACAAAGGCCGAGACGCAAACCTGATCACAAAGGCCGAGACGCAAAACCTGATCACAAAGGCCAAAACGCAAACCTGATCACAAAGCCGAGACGCAAACCTGAGACGCAAAGCCGAGACGCAAAGCCGAGACGCAAACCTGATCACAAAGCCGAGACGCAAACCTGATCACAAAGCCGAGACGCAAAGCCGAGGCGCAAACCTGATCACAAATCTGAGACGCAAACCTGATCACAAATCTGAGACGCAAACCTGATCACAAAGGCCGAGACGCAAACCTGATCACAAAGGCCGAGACGCAAACCTGATCACAAAGGCCGAAACGCAAACCTGATCACAAAGCCGAGACGCAAACCTGAGACGCAAAGCCGAGACGCAAACCTGAGACGCAAAGCCGAGACGCAAACCTGATCACAAAGCCGAGACGCAAACCTGATCACAAAGCCGAGACGCAAACCTGATCACAAACCTGATCACAAAGCCGAGACGCAAACCTGATCACAAAGCCGACACGCAAGACGCAAACCTGATCACAAAGCCGAGACGCAAACCTGATCACAAACCTGAGACGCAAACCTGAGATACAAAGCCGAGACGCAAACCTGATCACAAAGCCGAGACGCAAACCTGATCACAAAGCCGAGGCGCAAACCTGATCACAAAGCCGAGACGCAAACCTGATCACAAACCTGAGACGCAAACCTGATCACAAAGCCGAGGCGCAAACCTGATCACAAAGCCGAGACGCAAACCTGATCACAAACCTGAGACGCAAACCTGAGATACAAAGCCGAGACGCAAACCTGATCACAAAGCCGAGACGCAAACCTGATCGCAAAGCCGAGACGCAAACCTGATCACAAAGCCGAGACGCAAACCTGATCACAAAGCCGAGACGCAAACCTGATCACAAAGCCGAGACGCAAACCTGATCGCAAACCTGATTACAAACCTGATCACAAAGCCGAGACGCAAACCTGATCACAAAGCTGAGACGCAAACCTGATCACAAAGCCGAGATGCAAACCTGATCACAAAGCCGAGACGCAAACCTGATCACAAAGCTGAGACGCAAACCTGATCACAAAGCCGAGATGCAAACCTGATCACAAAGCCGAGATGCAAACCTGATCACAAAGCCGAGACGCAAACCTGATCACAAACCTGAGACGCAAACCTGATCACAAAGCCGAGACAGAAACCTGATCACAAAGCCGAGACACAAACCTGCAAAGTTACAAACTGGCCAGGGTAAGATGTCCCAGCTGGCACTTCCTCAAGAGGGCAACATCCACCAAAGATCACCACCACCTGGGCCGTGCCATCTTCTTACAGCTCCCATTCGGCAAGAGGTACTGAGATCACTCTTCACCAAGTTCAAGAACTTCCTTTCAACCATTCGGTTCTTGAACCTGCACTAACCTAATCACTTAGCAGCGGCATGTCCACTGTGCACTAAAGGGATGGCAAGGTAGCACAGGGTGACATTGTAACACAGTACCTGGTGGATCACCTTACAGCACCAGCTTGCACCAATCGGGGTTCAATTCCCGCTGCTGTCTGTAAGGAGTTTGTACATTCTCTCCATGACCGTGTGGGTTTCCTCTGTATGGTCCAGTTTCCTCCCACAGTTAGGGCTGGTGAGTTGTGGGCATGCAGTGTTGGCACCAGAACTGTGGCAGCACTTGTGGGCTGCACCCAGCACAATCCTCACCAATTTGACTTGACACAAGCAATGCATTCACTGTAGGTTTCAATATACATGTGTAATAAAGTTAATCAAAGGACTGTGCTTATTTTTATTAGTGTGCTCTTTCTTGTAAAAATGTGCATCATTTATGTTTTTCTTACGGGTGCTCTATGTACTTGTGCTTATGACAATCACTGGACTTTAACCTTCTAACACACACACAAAGTGCTGAAGGAACTCAGCAGGCCAGGCAGCATCTATGGAAAAGAGTAAACTGTCGATGTTTTCAGCCGAGACTCTACACCGGGATGAAGTGAACTTTCTATTAGGAGCTTCCACCATCAGCAAGGCAGGGATTTAGTATTTACAGAACAGTCCCTAGCAGATCAGAAGTGTCTACAATGTGTACGGTCAGTACAAGGAGGGCCGTTCACTGAAGTTTGCAGTTGATGGCTGTGCTGCCAGTAAGCCAGCGGAAGGCACAAAGGTTAGCTTTATTGGTCACATACAGTGAAATGCATCATTATGTGTCAGGTCAAATCATGAACAGTTGTGCTGGGGGCAGCCCGCAGCACATGTCACCACACTTCCAGCGGCAATACAGCATGCCCACAGCTCATTAACCCTGACCGTACGTCTTTGGAATGTGGAAAACACATAACCGTCACGTGGAGAATGTTCAAGCTCCTTACAGACAGCGGGTTGCATTAAAGGGTAGGACTACCCAGCTGCCCTGGCTGCAGTTACCTCAGATAGATCTGGCACTGACGGCTCTGCTGCAGAAGGCAAGACCCTGCGAATTCTGAAGACGATCTCCAATCCTAGCTTGCTGAAGCGTTCGGCAGACTGTGTCAAGCAGTGATGCATTAAGGGGACAGCTTTGCTGTGTGAAGCAGTTCAAACAGAGATGTGAGAGCAGGCAGGGACCTGCTGATAACAGTCTGACACAACGTGACCAGCTGAGACACGGGAGAAAGTAGTGGGAGAACTGGAGGCAACCAAAGGGGGAGAATGGGGATAACTGAGTGATTTCAAAGGGGAAGAGGAAGGTTTCTGGGTCTGTAGGATGCCTGAGTGGTAGCACAGCACAGAAATAGGCACTTCAGCCCATCTAAAAGTTCCACATTATCTTGAAGGTTTCTTCCACAGGCATTTAGTCTGATTAACCATTCCATTTCATTTCTTCTATTACCCCACTGATGCACTGTAAACACTATAAACCACTTTTTATAATGCTGGTTACAGTGTGAATACATGCCAGTTTTTACAGTATGTATTTATTCAAATTTTATTGTTTATCTAAATTTTTATTTTTTATAATAATTCTTTTTATCATTGATGAATGTTGATTTTTTTTATTGCACCTTGTGCCCTGATGCCACACCACAGAAAATTGCCAATACCTGTAAATGTACACGGTAAATAAAGTTGATCCTTGACCTACTCCATGCTGTCCTGGTCTCCTGCCGAGTCCCATTGATCTGCACCTGGACCATGTCCCTCTTACGCCTCCCATCCGTGTACCTCGTCAAACATCTCTTAAAATGTTACAATTGAACCTGCATCTACCACTTCCACTGGCAGCTCATTCCACACTCACACCCACCCTCCAAGTGAAGACATTTCCCCTCAACTATTTCACCCTAAACATACGAACTCTAGTTCTAGTCTCATTTAACCCAAGGGGAAGTGAGAGCGCGATCTGGGATGCGAGACAAGGGGGAAAGCAGAGCTCAAGGACAAGACAGCCTCAAGAAGCGACTGAATTGTTGCGTCCGAGTTCATCCTCTCTAGTAACACACCAAATCAAATTCTCTCCAAACACTGCATTCCCAAAACTCTGAGGAAGGTTCCTTCTGCATTCCCTACTAGATTTAAAGGGGACTATCTCCCTTGTTGAAAACTAATGTTCTCTGATGTTTCTGTTAAAGTTTGTTTTGCCCTTCTGGAGAGTCAAAGTTCCATTCAACCAGAGTTGTCACAAACTCTGTAATTGTTACACTTTATTCTGCATTGTTATTTTTTATCTTGTTCTACCTCAGTGTACAGTGTGTAACCAATATGTAATACAAGGTTTTCCATCGTATCTCAGTACATGTGACAATACCAGCAGAATTCCATTTACAAACAGACTAGTACAGATTCTGCCCACTTAGTCGAGATACAGTTATGATAACCATTAAACTGAGGCCAGGAACCACATGGTATTGGTACCAGGATTACAACTCTATATTCAAGTGTTCAAATCCCACCATAACTGACTTGTTCTGAATGACATAAAGAACACAGAACAGGCCCTTCAGCCCATGAGTTATCTAACCCTTCCCTCCTGCATAGCCCTCCATTCTTCTATCATCCATGTGCCCAGGTTTCTTAAATGCCCCTAACGTACCCGCCTCTACCACCACCCTTGTTCAATGCACCTGTCACTTTTTACTTATCTCTGACATTTCCCTATACTTTCTTCTAGTCACCTTACAATGATGCCCTCATGTATTAGCCACTTCCACCGCGGGGAAAAGTCCTTGGCTGTCCACTCGAAGTTCACTGCCTATTTCTGATCACTTTTTAACAGTACCTCTTACTAAACTAGTGTTATTAGAGATTAATTTTTAATGATAAGAATTAGCTTTATTTGTCACACATACATAGAAAATGTGTCATTTGTGTTAAATCAAAGCAGTGAGGATTGTAGTGGACAGTCGCCACACTTGCAGCACCAACAGACAGGAGAATGCCCACAACTTACTGACCCTTACCCACGTCTTTGCAGTGTGGGACATGGATTATGGGAGACTCCATACCGACAGCAGCCGGTACTGAAACCCGATCTTACAGCTGCTCATGTACATTGCAAACAGTCTGATCCACAAATACTCAGCTCACTCCTCGTCTTACGACTGACGAATACATGAGGGCTGTCAGGTCTTGCTGGGCCATCACAGAGCACGGTTACAAGCCCGTGGCTCTGGACTGTGTATAAGCCGAGAGTTAACAGTCTTTGGACATCAATAACCCAAATGAGATGTTATGACAATCCAACAAATGCATCATCGCCACGGATCACTGCTCTGAAGCTCCAGAGTGGCGGATTCAATCCTAGCCACGGGTACTGTCTGGGTGGAGTTTGCAGGTACTCTCTACAATACTGTGGGATCCCCTTCAGATGCTCCTGTATCCCCCCACATCCCAAAGTCTTAGGGACTGGCCACTGCAAATTAACCCTCAATGGAAGTAAGTGGCAAAACAGAATTAAACGGGAGTTGGAAGGTAAGAGAGGGTAAGGACATAGTGAATAGGGAGAATTGGGGCTGTTAGAACTACTCTGCAGGGGGCTGGCATTTATTTAATGGGCCAACTGGCCTTCCCTGTGGCAGCACATATCAATGAGTGCCAGTCTGCCCCCTCGAGCCAGTGCCATCACTTAATACAATCATGATTGGCGTGCCACAGACTAGTCCTCCTCCTATGCCAGTTCTCAATAGCCCTCAATTACCTGATCTCACAATTACCTACCCCCTCCTTATAGATCCCCCTTATCTGACCTCCACAATCCTCCAGGTTAGAGAAGACACGCAACACAACTCGGGAAGTCGGTGGAGCATCTATAAGAGGGAAAGACAGTTGTCACTTTAACAGTAAGGTCTTGAGCCAGATAATTTCTGTCCATTTCCCTCCATAGATGCTGCCTGACCTGCTGAACTATGGTACCCATTCTTGAGACATACATGATGACAAAGGGAATAGGGTGAAACTATTCCTTCTGCTGATTAGGGGATTGAGAACAAACAGCCTTAAAGCTGAGGTAAACCATTCCCAGGCAATGTTAGGGAAACACTTTTATTCTCCCCATGGCTGTGTGGGTTTTATCCAGGTGCCCTGGTTTCCTCCTACAGTCTGAAGACATACCAGCTGGTGGGTTAATTGGTCATTGTAAATTATTCCATGATTAGACTCAGATTAAACTGGGGATTGCTGGGGAGCATGGCTCAAAGACCCAGAGGAACCTACTCTACACTGTATCGCAATAATCAAAATAATCATTTTTAATTTACTGAGATACAGTGTGGAACCTCCAGTCTTTTTGAGTTGCACTGCCCAGCAATCCCCGATTTACAATGACTAGTTAACCTACCAAGTGGTACGTCTTTGGACTGTGGGTGGAAACCGGAGCACCTGGACGAAACACAAGCAGTCACGGAGAGAACATACGGACTCCTTACAGACAGTGATGGGAACTGAACCCAGATCTCCGGTACCGTAGAACGTTGTGCTAACTACTATGCTACCATGTACTTCTTCACACAAAGAACGACGGGAACCGGGAACAGCCAAAGAGATGCATCCTGCAGGGAAGCGCTGGAGGTCCAGCAGGCCACCTGTGTAAAATACAAGGAAGTCCCAATCTTCCTGACAGATACAAACCGGTATTTGTCAGGGCTGGTAGAAACCTGCAGAAATTCATTAGCTCTTACTCAAAGTAATCTGCTCACAGTTCAGGCTGGGCTTGGTATCAGAGAATCCGATTCAAGCCAATGTAAAACAGTCAAATTCAAAAGAAAATTGCATTCATCACAATATTTAATTTATTGCTTTCATACTTAAAAAAACAAATTTCCAACTGTTGCCAATAGCTTCTCTCCTTTTGAAAGGTCCTGGGCATCAGGAGCATTTAGTCATATTCCAAGGACTTTGACAGCTGTGCCAGGTGGCAAAGGGGGTGAGACTTTGCTGTTAAAGGTTTGTCTGGGGTTATTGTGCTGGGATGTATTCTGCCTTCACTTCTCCCTACCCACATGACCTGAATACATCGCCCAAGCTCTGGCGAAGTTCCCCACCCAAATACAATGAAGGAGGAAAACGACCAAAAAATACACCCCAGTGGGCAGGTGTACAATCTTAACAATGAGTGGGGGGGGGAGAGGGAGACACACAAACTGTACATGATTTAATCCCCGCTGGGCAAACAGCAGTCCCACTAAAACCTCAGAAACTGGTGGTACATTCAAACATCAAAGGAATCAGGTATACTGTAGTTCCTCCGCCAGATTTCTGAGTGGACAATGAACCCGTGAACACTACCTCACTATTTTTGCTCACCTTTTTGCGCAACTTAATATATTTTAAATCTATTTTTCTTATTGTAATTTATAGTACAGTATATTTTATGTAATGTTGCTGCAAAACAACAAACTTCACAGTGTACGTCAATGATAGTAAACCAGATTCTGATGCATTGATAATGTATGTTTCTATACAATGGATGGTGGATTAGGGAACTTGATTTGAATTATGCTGACTGCACTATTATAGTGAAATTGCAAGCCTGTTAAAAACTGTGCTTTGAAGGCAACTGCAGACTGTTCTTCCATATCACAACATCTATAAGGCAAATTTGTTTTAGGAACGAACTATCACTTTATTGCAGAACCTCCTGTGTTATCCAACTAGATGAAACAGTGACCTACTTGACCTGTGGGGTGGACACAAAGGCGCCCAGCCTCCACTCACAGTCTCCAGACTGGCGTTCTATCCGGGCTGCTACTGGAACATTAAACACAAGCCACTGCAGTTGCTGAAAATATGAGATCAAAACAAAGTAGTGGGAAAGACTCAGCAGGTGAGGCAGCCTCTGCGGAAAGAGCAGTTGTTACAGGTTCAGGCTGAAGAAGGGTGAAACATCAACTCTATTTGTCCTGCCACAAATGCTGTCTGAATTGCTAAGTTTATCCATCTCGAACTTCATTTAAAACCCTGACTGGTTCATATTATCTGTCAGGGAAGGAATCTTGTCAATCCCAAGTGCCCCAACACAAGCAGACTGTGTTGTGAAGTGAACTCATTGTTACTGGAGAGGGGAAGGATCAATAAATACACAAAAGTATGTTACAAAGAAGAATCATGCACGTAGCATCTCCTGCGTGGATTCCCCTGGAAAGTACACCAGACTGTGGCTGTACTGCCTTGTCCCACACCCTTCCATCTCCTTACCACATGGCCAGCGGGTGGGTCATGGTGGTGCAGCTGATGCCAGCTTCCCGGGTTCAACCCCGACCTCTGCTGTTGTCTTCATGGAGTTTACCCTTCCTCCCCACGACTGTGTGGGCAGCTCCGGTCTCCTCCCACATCCAAAAGAGACGCGGATCGGCTGCCGTACATCGTCCCATGGTAGGATCCCGCTCAGTGGGTGAGGATGTGGGGAGAATGGGTCAAACTTTAAAACTGAGATGAGAAGGAATTTCTCTAGCCACAGGGTGGTGAATCTGTGGAATACATTGCCACAGATAGCTGTGGAGGCCAGGTCACTGGGAATATTTAAGAGCGGAGGTCGATAGTTTCCTGATTAATAAGGACATTAAAGGTTACAGAGAGTAGGCAGGAGAATGGGGTTAAGGGGGATAATAAATCAGCCATGATGGAATGGGAAAGCAGCCTAGATGGGCCAAATGGCCTAATTTTGCTCCTATGTCTTATGGGTTATGGGCAAGATTAAGAGTGGGTGGGTTGGGATTGCTCTGAGAGCTGGAATGGTCTACATCACAAGGAAGCACAGATGTAACTCCTTCCTTTGTGACACCAACACATTATAAGCGCAGCTTGTATGATCTTTGACTGTTACCTGAAGCTTTTTATTGGCTTGACCCAACGTCCTTTCCACAGCTCGCAGACTGTTCTGCAGCCTCGTGCTGTGCTGGCACTTGAGCTCGATGTCCTTCCTGATTTTCACCAGATTTCCCTTCACCTCCTCCTCATTGACCTGCGATCCGCGGAGCTCCTGCTGCACCTTCTCGGTTTCAATGCCCCGTTCGATCCGCTGGATTCTCTCCGTGCAGTCCTTCAGCTTCTCCTCGCTGTCCTTGATCCGGAGACTCACCTCCTCCAGCTGCTCCTTCAGCTGCTTCTCATTCTCCCGCTCAATCTGCCACTCATTCTCCCAGAATTCCTCCTCCTCAATCTCTACCTCATTCTTCTTAATTCTCTGCTCCAGCCGCAGGATTTCCTCCTCCATGCGGAGGCCCACCTTTCCCTCCCAGTACTTCATTTCAGCCTGGTTGGACTCCAGCTGCCTCTGCAGCGTGTGGAGCTTCTCCCGCTGCAGATGAACCACCTTCTTCAGCTCCTCGGCAGGCACCCTGCTGGCCAGAGGCTGGTGCTTCACCTCCAAGTTCGCACACTTCCCAAAAACATCAATGAACCCCTTTGGGCCACCACTAAAAGTCAGGGACTTCCTTTTGGGCTCTTTCCTCCGTAACGACCTGTCATTCTGGGGCCTCAGCTTGGCCAAGGGCGGCAGGCTCTGCCGGTATAAAGTTCTCTCAGGTGCGCGGCCAACGCTATCTGACGTGGGCCGCTCGCTCAGAGAGGGGCCCGTCCGCCGCAGGATCAGCTGCACATCACTGGCATACTGTCCCCACTTGTTCAGGGCAGCCAGCGGATTCTCGTGGGGTGCCAGGTGACGCTCTGTCTCTCTCCACTTCTCAATGAGGGTGTATCGGCCAGTTCTGCCTGCAAAAATACAATGGGAAGGAAAACTCAAAAATATTCCAAGTCAATTTTGTAAATTCCAGCAACATTTTTGCAGCTTAAAGCATCCCAAAACCACATGTCACAGAATGCCAGATGGAAGTATTCTAAATGGTTGCAGTTCAAACGTGCAGGAACACAAAATGCTTTGGACTACACTGGACTGACTCAGTCCAATACATCACACACTCATCCCACCCCACTATCTATAGGACAGGCTGCCCCAAGAGTGTAAAAATCAATCAAAGATCCCTACCATCCAGACCATGGCATCTTCTCACAGCTACAGTCAGGCAGGAGGTACAGAAGCCTCAAGACCAACTCCATCAGTCTCAGAACAGCAACTTCTGTTCAATCAGTTGGATCCTGACCTTCACAGCCTGAATCACAACACCTTAACTGTGCAACACTCACACGAAATGCTGAAGGAACTTTGCAGATCAGGCAACATCTATGGAAGAGCAGTTCCTTCCATACATGTTGACTGACCTGCTGAGTTCTTCAAAATTTCGTATGTTGCTCCAGAATCTCTTGTGTTTCTGCTCTTGTAAAATTAGAGTACAGTTCATGTTTAATTTGTTTCTCTGGTGAATGTGTGACTCTGTTACACGTCTGTGATTTTGCTGCAAGTCTTTCATTGCATCTGTGCGTGCACGTGACAATAAACTAAACTTCGTCCCACTGAGTCCACACTGGCTGAGCTAACCCCACTACGCAGCCCTGGCCTGTACACCACAAGTAGCTCTCTTGCTCCAGACTGCCTGAGGCTGTATGTGCCTAAAATCCCAACCTCATCATCTACACCCCCCGGCTGTTGCAGGAAATTGGACTTCCCTCTTCAACCTGTCAAATTCGTTGTCAGGGGAGCTGTACCCAGGGTATAAATGCCAGGAAATGTGTGCCAGCAGCACAGTTCATTACAAACATAAGACCATAAGACACAGGAGTAGAACTAGGCCATCAAGTCTGCTCCACCATTCAATCATGACTGATCCTTTTTTACTGCCTTCTCAGCCCCATTCCCCAGCCTTCTCCCTATAACCTATCAAGCTCTGCCTTAAATACACCCAACGACCTGGCCTCCACAGCTGCCTGTGGTAACAAATTCCACAAAGTCATCGCCTCTAGACATGACAAATCTATATTAACACACATAGTATTACATAAACTTGCAGAACAAAATTTATTATTTTATTGGTTAGAGATACAACATGGAACAGGTCCTTCTGGCCCCATGAGCCTAAACACAGGACAATTTACAATTTAGAATGAGCAGAGGGAGGAAATCAGAGCCGCTGGCAGAAATCCATGTGGTTAATGAGGAGAACATACCTCATTATGACCAAGGAGATCATTGTGGACTTCAGGCATGCTAGGAGCCACCCTCACGTCCCCATCTACATCAACGGAGCTGTAGTGGAGAGTGTATCAAGCCTCAAATACCTTGGAGTCCTCATTTCCGATGATCTCACCTGGTCCCTGAACTCCTCCATCCTGATCAAAAAGGTGCAACAGTGTCTTTATTTCCTGAGGAGCATCAAGAAAGCTCACCTCTGTCCCAGGATACTGATGGACTTTTACCGCTGTACCATTGAGAGCATACTCACCAACTGCACCTCAGTGTGGTATGGCAATTGTCCCGTATCGGACCACAAAGCACTCCAGCATGTGGTGAAAACTGCCCAGTGCATTATCGGCACCCAATTGCCCACCATTGAGAACATCTACCATAAACACTGCCTGGGCAGGGTGAAAAGCATTATCAAGGATGCATCTCACCCTAACCATGGACTTTTTACTCTCCTCCCATCCGGTAGGTGCTACAGGAGCTTCCGCTCCCGCACCAGCAAGCACAGGAAGAGCTTTTTCCCTGAGGCTGTGACCCTGCTGAACCTCACATCACAGCGCTAAGCAGTATTGCACCCATGTTGTACTGTCTCAGTCCTTTTATATTTGTGTGCTGTAGTACTTACTTTTTATTCGCAGTTATTTTGTAAATAACATATTCTTTCTCACTTCTGGTTAGATGCTAACTGCATTTCATTGGCTTTGTATCTGTACTCGCACAATGACAATAAAGTTGAATCTAATCTGACACAAACTCCTTACAGATGGCGCCAGAATTGAATGCCTACCTTTGGAGGACAGTGAGCTGTGCTAACCATTCTACCACCATGATGTCCTATCTAACAGAATTAGCCCACGGAAAGTTTGCCAGGATGTTGCTGGGACTTGAGGATCTAAGTTACAGGGAAAGGTAGAATTGGTTAGGACTTTATTCCCTGGAGTGCAAGAGAATGAGTGGAGATTTGACAGAGGTACACAAAATGATGAGGGATATAGACAGAGTAAATGCAAACAGGCATTTTCCCGAGGTTAGGTGAAACTCAAACTAGAGGTCATGGGTTACCTCTACGAGAGTCATAGTCATAGAGCAGTACAGCACAGAAACAGGCCAGTCAGCCCATCTAGTCTGTACTGAGCTATTACCCTTGCCTAGTGCCATGTCCCACACCTCGACCACTGCCCTCCATACCCTTCCCATCCATGTACTTATCCAACCTTCTCTTCAGTGTTGAGATCGAACCCGCGTGCACCACTTCTGCTGGCAGCTTGTTCCACGCTCTAGTTCACCCTCACATTGTAAGTCCTCTGAAAGGCTTTCAGTGTTAAACCTGGGGCCAGGAGTTTCCCTCACGAATCACAGAACTCTGTAAATCAGCTGCCTCTGGAATGGACAGTTGCAATTTCCTGATTTCACTTCTGAGTGAGTGGAAATGTGAATGTTTACGAGAATGTGAGGGTGAACTAGAGCGTGGAACAAGCTGCCAGCAGAAGTGGTGCGCGCGGGTTCAATCTCAACACTGAAGAGAAGGTTGGATAAGTACATGGATGGGAAGAGTATGGAGGGCAGTGGTCGAGGTGTGGGACATGGGACTAGGCAGGGTAATAGCTCAGTACAGACTAGATGGGCTGAGCAGCCTGTTTCTGTGCTGTACTGCTCTATGACTATGACTCTCGTAGTTTTATGCAGTATTTAAAGGCTCTCTTTGGTACCCTCTGCTCCAACATGAACTCAGCCAATCTCTTCCGATGACTAATTCATCAGCCCTGGTAACATCCTCATACCATCTCCTATGTGCCTAACCCTAATTTACTGTTGTGTGCTCTGCATTATCCTGACACTAAATAAGTTTATTCATTGGAAACTTTCAGCAGGTCAGGTAGAAGAAAGGTATTATTCCTAGCACCTGATGTCTCGGATCAGCCAGTGGAGTGAAATCCACTCTGCTCTCTGGGAAGGGATGAGGAAGAACCAACAGAGTTTGTTACGAAGCAGGGCAATCCTCCTATTGTGGCCATTCATCCTTCTACTGACAATATTACAACCAAGAACTGTATCTTACTGCACTGTCTAATGACCTTGCCTCGTGAAGATTGCTCCAATTTTCTACATTTCAATATTGCGAGCATTTCATGTGGTTGGGAAGCACGCAACTGTGACTAAAGAGACCCAAGAGACTGCAGGTGCTCTAATCTGGAGTGAAAGTCTGCTGGAGGTTGTCAGCGGGTCAAGCCAGAACTTTGGTCACCACCAAGACAGAGAGGTAAGATGGCGTACGAGGAGGGCAACGCTCAGCTGGTTGAGAAGTGATGAGTGGCAGAGGTGAGGTAAATGGCAAATGGAATCATGACCTAAAAGGACAGGGGGAAAGAGGGAGTAAACGTTAGACCTAGCACTGAGTTTTAGACTAGCCAAGCGGAATATGGAGCACCAATGCTGCCAAATGCAGGTTTTACCGAATGAAGACAACCTATGCATTGACTGACCAACTGTGTGCGTGCATACGATGGGTAGGTGGGAAGGAGGAATGGGGCTTATATCACTATTGTTGCTTTACCACTTGGCATGTTCTGATTTGTGTTCTATAGTTCTGCCAAGCATTGTGGGCAAGCTAAGTTGGCACCGAGAGCGTGGCCACATTTGCGAGCTGCTCCCAGCACATCCTTGGGCGTGTTGGCTGTTAACACAAGCGGCACATTTCATTTTGTGGTTTCAGTGTGCATGTGATAAAGATATTCAAATCCAACTCTGAAGTCTGAAATGTCACACTTCGATGATCTCCAGCTCACTCAGAAGTGAAATCAGGAAATTGCAACTGTCCATAACAGAGGCAGCTGATTTACAGAGTTCTGAGATTCACGAGGAAAACTACTGGCCCCAGGTTTAACACCGAAAGCCTTTCTGAGGACTTATAACATTGAGCAGTTAATGTTTAGACAATTGTTTCCTGAATCAATCTTTATTAATAAGCATGTTTTGTGCTTGACCCTGATTTACTCTGGGTACTCTGTATTATTCTCAGAGATTGGAAACTTCAGCAGGCCAGATGGAAGAGAGAAACAGTTACGTTTCAAACCTGGGCACCTTCATCAGGACTGCAATAGAGAGCAACATGCTAATCTACTGTAGGTAGCACAGAAGAAAGGGGAAGACATTGGCTGGAGCAGAGGGTGTACAAGTGTGGTATTTAAGTGTCAGTTAATGCCAGATTAAGTCATTTTAACTCTCCTCCGCACTGGCCTGTCTGCCCTCTGCCTTCTCTGCAGCCAGAGTGAACCCAAACACAAACCGCAGGACTTTAAAATTTAAAGGCAGAATAAAGGATTAATTTCACAATTCTTAGCAGTGTAGAGGAACACAGGGATCTTGGGGTCCATATCCATAGGCCCTCAAAGTTGCTAGAGTGGTCAAGAAGGCATATGGCATGTGGGTCTTCATTATTCGGGAGATTGAGTTCAACAGCCACAAAGTAATGTTGGAGCTCGATAAAACTCTGATTAGACCACACTTGGAGTTCAGTTCTGGTCACCTCATTACAGGGGATGTGGAAGGTTTAGATAGGGTGCAGAGGAGATCCAACAAGATGCTGCCTAGATTAGAGAGCATGTTTTATGAGGATAGGATGGGCGAGCTAGGACTTTATTCTTTGTGGAGCGAAAAAGGATGAGATGTGACTTGACAGACATGTACACAATGATAAGAGGCATAGACCAAGTGGGTAGCCAGAGACTTTTTCCCAGGGCAGAAATGGCTAATAAGAGGGGGCATAATTTTAAGGCAATTGGAGGAAAGTGTAGGGATAATGTCAGAGGTAAGTTGTTTTGTTTTACCACAAATAGTTGTGGGTTCTTGGAACACACTGGCACTATGGTGGTAGAGGCATTGGTGACATTCAAGAGTCCAGAGGAGGCTCACGAGGATGATTCTGGGAATGAAGGGGTTAGCATATGAGGAGCGTTTGACAGCTTTGGGCCTGTACTCACTGGAATTTATAAGAATGCCAGGGGATCTTATTGAAATCTACCGAATGTTTCCTATGGAGGAGATATCCAGAAATAGAGGGCACAGCCTCAAAATTGAGGGGTGACATGTTAGGACAGAGGTAAGGAGGATTTTTTTTTTGCCAGAGAGCAGTGAATCTGTGGAATGCTCTGCCACAGACTGCAGTGGAGGCCATTTTGTGAGTATATTTAAGACAGAAGATGAGAGTTTCCTGATTGGTCAGGACATCGAAGGATATGGCATGAAGGCAGGTGTATGGGGTTGGTGGGATCCAGGATCAGCCATGATGGAATGGTGCAGCAGACTCGATGGGCTGATTGGCCTAATTCTGCTCTTTTGCCTTATGGTCTTCTCCCTATATCCCTTCAGTGCTGACCAATTAACCTCTGCCTTAAATATACATAAAGACTTGGCCTCCACAACTGCCTGTGGCAAAGAATTCCACAGATTCACCATTCTCTGGCTAATAAAGAAATTCCTCCATCTCCATTCAAAAAGAACACCCCTCTATTCTGAGGCTGTGTCCTCAGAATTCATTACGATTCATTATTATATATAATTCGTTATGGTTATATGTGAATCACACACGTCATGATGCTACCACGTGATACGTGTGATGCTGTAGCGGTGTGCTACACGCAGCGCTGAAATAACGACACGTAGTCGGTGAGCTGCAGTTGCAAGAGAGATTTATTCAAACTTCGCGGCCTCACTTTAAAGCCTTCCTGTTCCTGCCCTCCCCGGGCGGGAATGCTGTAGGGGGCGCGTATTCACAGTCCCGTCCCGCGCGTGGGCTTTTCCCCTTGCTGGTGAAGCAGGCTTGGCCCCCTCTTTGGGACCGGCCTCAATGCTGGCGCGCGCCGCTTTGTGAGCCAGTTCAAGTGTGCTGGGAAGTGGGTCGCCACAGTGCCTCACTTAAACAATGGACTTTGACTCACATTCCAGACTCCCATGTTTCATTTTGATTAGTGTTTTGTTTTAGAGTTACAAATCAGAACATAGCTGAATCTCAAAATTCTACCAAGTTCAATTTATAAAAAATAAATCAAACTAAACGTCTTTGGCTTTGGGTGTGTGGGTGCAGTTCACAGAATGATGACAATAGACAATAGGTGCAGAAGTAGACCATTCGGCCCCTCGAGTCTGCACCGCCATTCTGAGATCATGGCTGATCATTCACTATCAATACCCAGTCCCTGCCTTGTCCCCATATCCCTTGATTCCCCTATCCATCAGATATCTATCTAGCTCCTTCTTGAAAGCATCCAGAGAATTGGCCTCCACCGTCTTCCGAGGCAGTGCATTCCACACCTCCACAACTCTCTGGGAGAAGAAGTTCTTCCTCAACTCTGTTTTAAATAACTGACCTCTTATCCTCAATCCATGCCCTCTGGTACTGGACTCTCCCAACATCTGGAACATACTTCCTGCCTCAATCCTATCAAATCCTTTAATTATCTTAAACGTTTCAATCAGATCCCCTCTCAATCTCCTCAATTCCAGTGTGTACAAGCCCAATCTCTCCAATCTCTCTGCGTAAGACAGCCCTGCCATCCCAGGAATCAACCTAGTGAATCCACGCTGCACTTCCTCAATTGCCAGAATGTCCTTCCTTAAACCTGGAGACCAAAACTGTACACAATATTCCAGGTGTGGTCTCACCAGGGCCCTGTACAAATGCAAAAGGACATCCTTGCTCTTGTACTCAATTCCCCTTGTAATAAAGGCCAACATTCCATTTGCCCTCTTCACTGCCTGTTGCACTTGCTCATTCACCTTCATTGACTGATGAACTAGGACTCCTAGGTCTCTTTGCATTTCTCCCTTACCTAACTCTACACCGTTCAGACAATACTCTGCCCTCTTGTTCCTGCTTCCAAAGTGGATAACTTCACATTTATTCACATTGAATGACATCTGCCAAGTATCTGCCCACTCACCCAGCCTATCCAAGTCTCCCTGTATTCTCCTAACGTCCTCTTCGCATGTCACACTGCCACCCAGTTTAGTATCGTCAGCAAACTTGCTGATATAGTTTTCAATGCCCTCATCTAAATCGTTGACATAAATCGTAAAGAGCTGTGGTCCCAATACAGAGCCCTGTGGTACCCCACTAGTCACCTCCAGCCAGTCCAAGAAACACCCATTCACTGCTACCCTTTGCTTTCTATCTGCCAACCAGTTTTCTATCCATGTTGAAACCCTGCCCCCAATGCCATGAGCTCTGATTTTACTCACCAATCTCCTATGTGGTTTCGTGGTGTCCGTGTACACAGAATGTAATAGAGGATACCGTTACTGGAGAATGCAATGTACCGCTTAAAGCTGACACCTAGTAGATACGACAGCTTGTAGAGCTTTTTAAAGGAACATCACTAGAAAGATTTTACCTGAATATTCCAGCACCGGAGGACAATTAACTACAAACTGGGTGACGATCCTGAAACACGATAGTGGGCAAAATACCTTTCCAAACACAAGCCTTTTCACTTTTCCTTGTGCTCACTCTTACTGATTGGTCTTTTCTGGCTCCTGATTAGCAGTTTGATCACTGGATTGACAATAGACAGTGGGTGCAGGAGTAGGCCATTCGGCCATTCACTGTGATCATGGCCGACAATACACAATCAGTACCCTGTTCTGATTGTGCCGTAGTCCATTCTTTGCGATTTGAGCCTACCACTGCATGTAAGTGTGACATGCACATCTGGGTGTGGCCAGTGAGAGCCAGCTGGAAAACCCACTCGCATTCATCCTGACTGGAATTCCCCATGGCAAATTAGGATACTAAACTGAACAGGAACTTTCAGCGGGGTATACACTGGAGGTATAAACATCCAGTGTTCTTGAAAGTTAATAGAATATATTGACCCAATGCTATGAATGCAGAGAAGCCATGTGCCAGTTTGCATTTCTTGTATGTACTTCTTAAGAATAAAGTTTTAGTTTAAATAAATGTTAATAGGGCAAAATACATAGATCTATGCTCTATGCTCTCCAAGCTAAACAACAAGGAATATGAACACAAGAAATCCAGAACAACACACACTAACACTGGAGTAACTCTGCAGCTCAGGCAGCATCTACTGAGTGGAATAAACAGACAAAGTTTCAGGCCAAGACGATTCATCGCGACTGGAAAGGAAGGAAGAAACAACCTGAATAAAGTGGTGGGGGAAGGGAGTCAGGTGAAACCAAGTGAGTGGAAAGGTGGGTGGATTATGTAAGAGAATGGGAGGAGACTGGTGGAAGATCTAAAGAGTTGAAGAGATGGTTTCTGATAGGAGAAGACAGTGCACTATAAGAATAAGGGAGGGAGGAGGAATTAGCACTAAAATTACAAAAACATTTCCAAAAGGATTTTACTTGTAAAGCAAAAACTGCAGACTTTAGTGTGTCCTGTCGAAGGGTCATAAACAGGAAGCATTAACTATTCCTCTCCACAGACGGTGCCTGATTTTCCAGCATTCCCTGGTTTTAATGTCTCTTTCGAATCACTCCACTGGTTGTGAGTGTTTAGTGGTTAGTAAGGGAATGACAGACTCTGGAAGGTTTAGAGTTTACATGTTTACTGAGGGAGCCATGGCGGTCAAGGTGCTCAGTAGCCCAAATACTACTCTGAATGAAACGTAGAAATCAGTGCAATACCTTCACTCCACTTGAAAAAAAAGTGGCCAGAGTAATTGGAAATTTTGGAATTCCTTACCGATTGCAACAGAGGGGAGGTTCCCTAGTGTAGTGGCTTTCCACTTCAGAGACCCAAATTGCTTCAAGTTGTTAGGAGTGAACATCGCCAATAGCCTGTCCTGGTCCAAACGTGTAGATGCCATGGCCAATAACGCTTGGCAACATCTCTACTTGCTCAGGCTAAAGAAATTTGGTATGTCCCCTTTGACCCTCTCCAATATTTATTGATGCATCCTATCCAGAGACATCATGACTTGGTATGGCGAATGCTTTGCCAACTGCAGAGAGTTCTGGACACAGCACAGAAATCAGCCCCTTCTTCATGGACTCTAATTCTACCGGCTGCTTTATGAGACAAAGACCCAACCCACCTGGATGTTCTCTCTTCATGCCTCTCCCACTTGGCAGAAGATATGAAAGCCTGAGAGCATAGGCTCAAGGACAGCTTCTACCTCACTGTTGAGACTTTTGCATGGTTCCCTAGTACAATAATAATGACTCTTGACCTCCCAATCAATCTCATTATGATCCTGTACCTTACTGTCTACCTGTACTGCACTTTATTCGGCATCTGTAATTGTTTTACAGAGTGAAAGAGAGGCAAGGGCAGACATTTGACAACAAGAATGTGATGATGGAGAGATCGTAATGGAGAACACAGAAATGGCATGATTTTATATACACATGTAAGCTCACGCCTCACTCCAGAGGACAAGACCCCAGTCTACGTTCAGTATGAACTCAAACACACAGGCTGCACCATCCGTCACTTGGCCTGTCCTGGGCTGACTCGGACTGGCAAGTCCATCCCACAGACCCTCCGGTCGAGCTCTTCCTCACTGACAAGGTGGAGCAGATCCAGCTGATCCTGGGAGTAGATCCACACAGACAACAGCAACTAAGCCAGCCTCCGGGTGATGACACTGGAGAGGGTCTGCACTGGGCTTGTACAGGATAACCACCACTAAGACCCAGTGAACAGCCAGTCCTGATCTGTCCCAGCCTCAGAGCTGGGAATGAAAGCAACGGGTGTGATTCAACAGTCGACAGTGCTTCTCATTTTGGAAAAATAAAATCACAGAAATGTGAAAGAAAACCGAGTCCAAGCCAAGAACGTACACCCTGGCTCCCACAGTTAAATCCTCCATGGATTGACAAACAGCTTACCGATAGCCTGAGCGAGGGCGATGACGACTTCTTGGCAGGTTGTGGCCTCGGTGACACCACAGACAATGCGCTGGACTCCATCGACCCACACCTTCAGTTCCATCATACACCATTAGCTCATCTTCAGCCCAGACAGCCTGGATCCTGCAGCGCGGTGATCAGTGACTGTAACACACCACATCCAAGGTTAGGCACTGATTATAGCCAAAACTCCAACTGACCATGAACGATATTTGCATTAATGAGCAGGTCTAAGATGCACCAAATAAAACGGCGACTGAGTGTATATCATGAAATCTTGCTTTGTAGCAATACAATAAAAAAATTATTACAAGTAAGAGGAAAGGTTGAACTAGCTAGGGATTTTCTCTTTAGAATGGAGGAGGATGAGAGGTGCCTTGATAGAGGTGTACAAGATGGTAGGAGACTTAAGAGTGGATAGGCTGAAACCTTCTCAGGGCACAAACAGGGGCTATAATTTTAAGGTGATTGGAGGAAAAGTATAGGGGAGACATTAAAAGTATTTTATTTTCTTTACACAGAGAGTGCTGGGTGCATGGAACAGATACACAAGAGGCATTTATTAAACTCTTAAGATAGGCACATGGGTGACAGAAAATGAGGGCTATGTTAGAGGGGAAAGGTTAGAATGATTTTAGAGTAAGTTATAAAGTTGGCACACCATCATGGGTCGAAGAGCCTGTAATGTTCTACAAGTTACAGTAACAAATATATAAAAATTAAGTGCACAGTACAAAAAGAGGGCAAAATGGTGAGGCAGTGTTCATGGACCATTCAGAAATCTGAAGGTGAAAGGGAAGCAGCTGTTCCTAAAACTTTGAGTGTACATCCATTCCATGACCATGGCACCTTGCTAACATTTACCGAAGCAACACACACAAAATGCTGGAGGGACTGATGAAGGGTCTCGGCCCGAAACGCTGACTGGTGACTCTTTTCCGTGGGTGCTGGCTGACCTGCAGAGTTCCTCCAGCATTTTGTGTGTGTTGCTCGGATTTCCAGCATCTGCAGATTTCCTTGTGTTTGGAGTATTTACAGAACCCAGCTCTTCAAAGAAACTCCAAGTTGAAATAGCATGAGTATTTTGTTGTTCCACATGCCCTTGCCACCATCTAGGGACCAATACTCCAGCTTCCAGATGAATTTCTTCCAGTGTAGTCCCTGCATTCAGTGTTCATAATGTGGAGAGAACAAGTGGCGACAGGCAATTGCTTCATAGAACACTTCCGCAAGGAAGCTTCCATTCACCTGTCATTTTAATTCTCCAGCTATTCATGCTCTTTGGCTTCCAACGAAGCCCAACGTAAACTCAAGAGGAGCACCTTACTTTCTGATCTGGCACATTGCAGTCCTTGGAATTTGACATTAGATTCAACCATTTTGAAATAGCCAGACTTGCCTATTTTGGCTCAAACTGGCCAATTCCGATCTATATTCTCCTCCTCAGTTCAGTTTTCTTCCTCTCACACACACAGAAGCTGGAGGAACGCAGCAGGTCAGGCATCATCTATGGAGTGGTATGGACGGCACTTTGTCAAATATCACTCCACAGATGTTGTCTGACTTGATGGATGTTCCCCAAACTCCCTCATAATTGCCTCAATATCTGGGCCCCGGATTGACCACAAAGATGCTGACACTTGGAACTGATCACCCTTTCCTCTACTGACGCCTCAATGACCATTGGTTTGCGTTCCTGTGACTTGCCCTTCCCAGGTCCACAATCAATTCCTTGGTCTTGCTGATGATGAGTGTGAAGTTGTTGCAACACCACTCAACCAGCTGACCTACCTCACTGACCGCACCCTGCCACTTGATCATATGATAAGAACTGGAACCTATTTTTGCAGCTCATGGCAATAAATGATGCATCTGCCCCTCAACAACAACCAACTCACCAGCTATTAGCAGCTGTTATTGGTTTGCTACACCCCCGACACCAATGGAATCCACACCGACGTAACTCAACAATAACCCTCCTACACAATCTTCAACGAGGCATGTTATTAAAAGTAGGGGCCAACTCCACTGGGAGTCAAACTGATCACAAGGCCCTGGAGGCAGGACCATGGACCAGCAACGCAGTCGTTACATCTGGGGTAGGTGCCTGACTGACATCATGAGACCTGGCACCACATACCACATTACTGGGGGTTAAGGTGACCTACTGGTTACTGAGCTAGTAATCCTCAACTGATGATCCTGAGAATAAATCCCTTTCGTGGCTTTCCATCATGGGTAAAGCCCTCCCCACCACCCAGGTCATGTTCTCTCCTCAATGCTGCCATCAGGAGGAAAGGACAGGACACTCATAACTCACACCACCAAGTTCAGGAACAGTTATTACCCCTCAACCATCAGGCTCTTGAACCAAAGGGGGTAACTTCACTCACCCCATCATTGAAATGCTCCCACAACCAATGGACTCAATTTCAAGGATTCTCCATCTCATGTTCTCAATATTTATTGCTTATTGATTTATTATTATTATTTCTTTATTTTTTATTTGCACATTTTGTTGTCTTTTGCACACTGGTTAAACACCCAGGTTGCTATGGTCTTTCACTGATTCTATTACGGTTATTATCCTATAGATTTATTGAGTACACCTGCAAGTCAAGTCCAGTACAACTGCAGTCCTTTAGGAAAGAGGTTGACTCTTAACTACTTCAGAAATGCAGTGGCAAGGTGAACGGAAACTAAGTGAGTCTGTAATCTCACATATTCCACCCTCCATGAGTACTTTTGAGCTGGGGGGTTAACGCTGTGTTAGAAAGAACAAGGCCAGCCTGGGACACTGCGACACAGTACTACATTTACAAAGAGTGTGGATGGTGTTGAAGAATCCATAGCTTATGAGCCAAATCCTAGCTCTGGAGTCAGGAATGGGGCAAACAACCAAATGCAAAGCAGAGTCTCCAAGAACATCCTCGCTGGCAGTGTGACTGGATTCAGCAATGGTGGCTGTAGCTTCTACAGCCGAGAGGCTGACCCATCTCAGTCTCCTGCTGAGGTCCCATCATCATAGTAGCCAAAGATATAAAGGAACAGCTGGATTCAACCTGACACAGGACACCTTGAGTGCAGGGTACACCAGATCCAGCCGTGCCTGTGTGCCTACAACACCAGCATCTAGGAGATGGCTCAGAGATTTCCCGGGCACACTGCTGAAAGTGGCACCAACTCATCCATGCCCAGCTTGGGTTTTACCAGGACTACCTGCAGAGAATGATAGAGTCAAGTGCAGACAGGTGGGATTGGCAATAGATAGGCAAAAATGGTCAGCACAGAGTGGGTGGTTTCAAGGGCCTTCTATATAGCTCTATAACTCACCTGCAGCTTTAGTCCAAACATCAGAATCAGAATGCAGAGGGCCTTAAGTGATGGATGCTGCCTTGTTGAGGCATTGCCTTTTAAAGACATCCCAGATAGTGGGTAGAGTCACGCCTGTGATGGAACTGGCCGAGTCTACAGCCTTCTGCAGGCATGGACTAACGGACAGAATCACAGTGGGAGCGATTGTCCTTGACAACAAGGCAGCATTTGAGCAAGTGGGGCTCTGAGGAGCTCTGGTAATCTCCAGAGCCAATGGGATTTGGTGCAGTCTGCCAGGGTGGTTGGAGGCAGCTGACTAGAAGAGTGGACAACATTCAACCTTGGGCTAACAGGCTGGACAATAACTTCAGCAAAAAGGAGACCTGGAGGGCGCAGGTACGTAGTCCTTCAAAACTGATGACACAGGTAGACAGGATGGTGATGGCAGAATTCAGCACACTGGCCTTCATCAGTCAAAATATTGAGCAAATGAGCTGGCAGAGCACATTATGGCAGTTCAACCCTCATTTGGAGTACCATGTGCCGTTTTGGTAAGGATAAAACTGAACCTGAGAGAGTGCAAAAAGATTTTTTTTACTGAGACTAGCGGGCTTGAGTTACAAAAGGAGGCAGGGAAGTCAGGGACTTTCCTTCTGGAGCACAGAAGGCTTAAAGGAGACTGCAGGGGTTTATAAAATCATGAGGGGCAGCAAAGAGGTCAATAGCCACAGTTCTTTCCCCAGGATAGGGGGGAGTGCAAACATAAAACGCTTAAGGGAGAAGGCGAAGTTTAAAAGGAGCTGAGGTACAACTTTTAGATACAGAAGGCAGTGGCTTGCATACGGAATGAGCCGCATGAGGAAGCCGTCGAGATGGATACAACCATCACATCTGAAAGACAGTTATGCAGATAGAAAAAGCTCCGAGTAACATGGGCCAAATGTAAGCCGATGGGATTAGCTTAGTTAGGCAGTTTGGTCGGCAGAGGCAAGTTGGGCCAAAGGGCCTGTTTCTGTTCTGCAATAGCTCAGTGGCTGTGGGTCACAGTTCTCCTCAAGGAATATATTCTGATTCTGGACACTCAGTACTGTACCATGGCTGAAACCCACACCCTAAATACTGGGGGTCACCATTACTCAGAACCATAACCAGTCACAGAGACACTGTGGCTTAAAGATCAATTCAGCTACAACTGCCTCACCTGCTGGCGGCCCCAAGGCCTGTCGACAGTTCAGGACTCGAGTCAGTGGTGAGCTAAAATGGCGTGCGACTCCAACAAAATTCAGAAGCTTATGCCCTGTGCAGAGACTGAGCTGCCAGTTTGTGGCAACTACAAACCGCACTATGGCTATGTACCACGACAGATTCAGATCCGTTTATCACACGTGCACTGAAACTTGCCGAGAACTGCCTCCACACCCCAAGATCCACTGGGGGCTGCCCACAAGTGTCCCACACATTCCAGCACCAACACAGCATGACTATAATGCTTGGCAGAACAACACAGAACACAACAAGCAACAAAACAACAAAACAAGCCCCTTTCATCTCTCCCAGCCACACACAAAGACAGTCCTCCAGGATTCAACTATTGGGCTATGACTTCTGGTCGACTTTTGGGCTTCTATTGTCAGTATTATTTCCCCGATCTGGCCAATGACAGGACCCCAAGGCTCAAACTCCAAGCGCGCTGACCAATCAGCCCTCATGCCTCCTGCTGATGTGATCATGCACCAACCTTTACAGCCCGGCAACAATGGATGTCCTTTGTCCCCAAGTCTATGTCGCTTTCCTTCGAGCACGCAGCTGTGATCTGGACTCCAGATGTGGGAGACCTCACCTCCCAAACCCACCAGCTCTCTCAACGACAGTGAGGAGCAGCAGGGCAAAAGGCACTTCACCAACTCGGCCCCAGACCCACCCCCCTCACCCCCACTGCTTCTGTTCCAAGTTACACCACGATGGCACCTACAGTACCCCACTGGACACAACACCACTGTGCCTATCATGCAGTGTCAGGCTCCGTTGTAACATGGCATCGTGCCAGCCATTCAGCAAGCAGCACTGAATGAAAACGTCTCCTTTACCAAACCCGGCCAAACTATTAAGAAATCCACCACCAGTCCTTCACTGGCAACTTCCAGTCTTTTATTTTTTAAATAAGAAAAGACAACATGCTGGAATTCAAATTCCTCCCAGAGGAATGCCAGGAACTTTGTCTATTCAAATTAAAAACACTGGTGGGAGACCAGACAAAGGGCAGCGACTGCCCCATCGTCACAGGGAACCAGCAAGTCATTTCAGCTGTCACTCACAGCTTTAATAACAGGCCTCGTCCATCAACGCAGCCCCGCGTGCTCACCCCCAGGATACAGAGCCTGAGATAACATACACTGATTTCAGGATGTATCCGTCGGGAACGATGTGGAGGAATTGGAGGATGCTGCAAGTTTTGATCGGACTAAATATACGCAAGACCAAGTTGTTAGTGAAACCGAGCTGATAACGTAGATGATTACTGATGGTGGAGGAGATGGAGTGTATGAACTGGGTGATATGTGCAAGATTAGTGCCATGAAATATTCCCCCTCAGTGAAGTTACAGAACAATACAGCACAGAAACAGTCCCTTTGATATCTATAATGAAGAAAATGCCAAAATTAAACTACATCTCTTCTGCCTACACAAATCCCTCCACTCCCTACATATTCATGTGCCTAACAACCTCTTAAAAATCAATTTACAGAGTCATAATGAATAGTTTAGACCCAAAACATTGACTGTCCACTTTCCCCAATAGATGCTGCCTGATTCTCCGTGTTCCTTCCTCTGTGTGTGCCCTTAAAGGGCAATATACCCACTTCCATCGCCACACCAGCAGCTCGTCCTAGGCACCCACCACAATTCGCGTAAAATCCCTTCCCTTGAATCTCTTAAACTCACCCCCTCCCACCTGCTTGAATTTATTTTCTAGAGGAATGACAATGGAAGGGAACCAGGGATTCGTCCAATATTGAAAATGAATTAAAATTCACCCACTTCGGTTACATCTTAGCTTTAAAAATAACTGGCACATGTTTAAGTAAACTAATTCAAAGGTACTATCAAAGGTACTGATCTGCCAGAGCCAAGTCCTCAAGTATTGACAGTTGCCGCTCAATAAGTGCTTCAAACCTGACACTGCTCATACCCTTGGATATGTTTCTTGTTCCAAAGACCAGAAGATCAAGTAACTTTAAAACCACAGAGACACAGTGAAGCCGTCAAGAATGGAGGAGGTGGGGGTGGGGGATTCCTTCTTTCAACTCAATCCCATCACAAGCCAGAGAACAACACACCAGCATCATTTACCCAGATCGTTTTATTGCCACTGGAACCCAAACAAATTTCACAGCAGCTCAGTGTTGGCAACATAATGCTGGACACACTGTCTGCCTATCAAATGATGACAGCTCAGAGGAAAGCCAGGCAACTTACAGCCATTAGTGGAAGGACACTGGACATTTATCATTTGACCAACTGAGATGCTACGACCCAGTAAGTTTGTGGAGAGAAAGCAATAGGAGCCTACAAGGGGTTGAACTGAACCATCTACTGGGAAGGCATGTCACCGTAGACAGCAGATTACGCACTGTTTAATACTCGTCCCATCGCACTACTCTGTATTGGAAAAGGTGACAAGGAGGCCTAAGACAAATCAGAAACACAGAAATACTGCAATTACTGGAAAATCTTCAGCAACACACACTAAATGCCGGAGTAATTCAACGTTCAAAATAAATTTGTAATCAGATTATATAAATGTCACCATATATAACCCTGAGATTTATTCTCCAGTGGGTAATCACAGTAAATACAAGAAACACAATAGAATCAGCGAAACACCACACCCTACAGGACAGACAAAAACCAGTGTGCAAAAGACAACCAGCTGTTCAAATAGGAAATAAATAGGCAATAAATATTGACAACATGAGATAAAGAATCCTTTAAAGTGAGTCCATTGGTTGTAGGAACATATCACTGATGACGGTCAGTGAAGTTATCCCCACCGGTTAAAGAGCCTGGTGGTTGAGGGGTAATAACTGTTCCTCAACATGGTGGTGTGGGTCCTGAGACTCCTGTACCTTCTTCCTGATGGCAGCAGCGAGGAGAGAGCACGGCCCAGATGGAGGGGGTACCTGATGATGGATGCTGATATGCTCAAGGGCTTTATCCGTGATGGACTGGGCTGGCCATATCAGGCTCTGATACAATCTGTCAGTATAGTCTCCAGTATGTATCTACAGAAGTTTGAGATGACATGCTGAATCTCAGCAGGTCAGGCAGCATTTCTGGAGTTTTGAAACAATCGACATTTCAAGCAGAGACCCTTAAGATAATATCTCCTTCTGACAACTTTCTTTTCTTAGGACCGATCGCAATTGTCAGCTGAATTTGAGATACTTGTTATCTAAAGATGGGCATGAAGCACCCATAGATAAAAGGTGGGAGGGTTGAGGGAGCTTTAAACTTCAGTATCCACACGACCAGCAGACACTATTACTTGTAACAGCATCGGAAAATCGCATTGCCTTCTAATGCAGAGGACATGAGTTTAACTATTTTGTTGGCTCCCACATCTACAACACAATTGCAATTACACACTGCCTTAAAATGCAAAGCCTCTGCCAGGATGGTCGTCCACCAAACACTTTCAGAGTGAGGAGGAAATCTGGAATCAGTTAACAAAAACACGACAGTGTAAATCCATCTCCTTTTGAGCTACCCGTTGAACGCAAAGGGCAGTTGCTGGACCTTTCATCAGCTTAATCTGCTGCCTGGACTTCAATAAACCAAATAAATTCAAAAGCTTTACTCCTGCCTTTTAATGCGACTTGTCTGCGGTAACTGAAATTTTACAGCGTTGATTCCTTACCCACCAGCAACACGCAGCTTCCCTCTAACTCCAACTGAGTGGCAGCGAAGAGGCTCCGGATAATTCAGCCTGCAGTTAAACTGTCTGCATTCTCAGCGCTGGCTGACGAACTCCATCTCCACATCCCTCGGGGCGCTCTGTCCTTCGTGTCACACTGAACTCTGAACATCAGGCGAGGAGAGGAGTCTTTCGAGTGGTCATCGGGGGGAGAAAACCTAACTTGTAGAACTCGGTATGGACAAGCCCACCAGTTGCATCATTCCGTGACTCTCTTCCTCCCTGCCCCCCACACTCTGCCATCCGGAATTTTCAAAGAAAACAGCTAAGCGGGAGTTAGAAACTTCAAGTAATGAAGCACAGGGCCAGGTTATTGAACCTTCTCTCCAGCAGGGTTTACAGTACTAAGAAGAGCTGACATCAGCTGGTTTATGCAAACTGATCCTATTCACGTTTATGGTGACAAGATTGGAAACTGATGGCTTCAGCCGAGCTCCCATCCAAATAAAATTAGTTTCCTGCCCCTTAACAAAACTGACAGTGTTTAAAAGTTCTGTTTTCGTCAATCTAGGTTTCACTGAACTCGCATTCACAAGTAAAGGGCAAAAAGGATCCGAATTTTCCCCGCACTTACTGTTAGGTTTCCTGCACATTCAAGAAAAAAATGATAGGTTAAGATGTTAAAGCAAAAGAAAACGTTCTGATCGTTCCCACTTGAGGGGTGGAGTTAGGGGAGTGAAAGAAGACGAACTAAACAATGCACAAAGACTTTTAGATTCAAGAGCAAGACTGACCAGTCTGTGACATGTAAATGTTTACGCTTTGAGACAGTACTATACATCTTAAGGGGGCCCTCACGGGGGGATATTCAGCCATACCACACTCCTAAAACAGCCTGCTCCCAAACCCAGTTGAACTGTTGCCACATTAGCCTTCTCAGCAAATCTATTACCATAGGAGGCAAGCCACTGCTAATGAAAATCCCACTTCCAACTATTTTTAAAGAAAGAAATGCAAGCAATAATGGTGGGCAGTTATTTAAAGGGACAGTCCACACAGCAGTGTTGTGTCCCAGCCCTACATACTGTACAAACTGGCCCTGGCCCCTCGGCTGTGGCACCCTCAGCTTAAAACTATCAAATCCAAGAGCCGATGATTCAGTAGCTGGGGTCAGGCACAGTTAAGGGTCACAGAAAGATGTGGGTTAATGCTGGAGTCTGAGGACCTAATGATTTGTAGACATTGTTTAAAAACTACAAGAGAAATAAAGTTCTCAACAACTTCACTTAACCACTGGTAAAGAGCGGATGGGGAAAAGACTATGGTTTGACCAGAAAACAGGAGGTCATTCTAATCACACTGATAATTCCCTTAGAATTTCAACACCTACAGCAACTGGAGCATTCACTGACTGACATCAATTATCTTCTTTTACTGAAGAACTGGTCAGGGTTTGGGAATGGAGCAGCTGGGCCAGTTCATTTACAATGGGCCAAAGGGCCTCCTTTTGTTCTGTTGGCAAAGTGACTGGAGTTCCACTGCACATCCAAATTGCTACCACTGATACTGATACATACTGTATGCTTGCTGGCTCATTGTACCTAGGTCAACTCATTCAAGCAACTATAAACAATGCACTCTCATACCCTTACAATTTATTTTTCAAGTATCTAATCTTGATTAAAAATCAAGATGTTAACTTCTACTTATAGCATGCCTTGCCATGTATATATGCACAGACTTCATCTTGTGAGCATGTTCTTTTATAAAACAAAGCTTCCACACCATCTTAAAAGTTTCCTTTCCCAGGCAGTTAGTTTGATCAACCATTCTAGTTAGTCCTTCTCTGTTACCTCAGTCACTGTACTGCACTGTAAACACTTCACACCACCTGAATACACGATCCTATGCACATTCATTCCTCAGAAGAAGAATAGCCCTTAACTCGGCAGTGGAGTTATCGGGGCACCGTCATGACGGTGTTTCCGTAGCAAGCTATTCCTGTTTTTACGAGGCCAAGTTGCTAGCTCGATGCTCAACCCGACTCGGATTCGAACGCGGGAACCTTCGCTCCGGAATCTGGCGCTGATATTATTGCACCACCAAGCGGGACACATTTATTCCATAGCCATACTTAAACCTTTAACTATCTCAAGGAAGCTTGGGGAAGTAATACATTGCAGGGAGTCTATTAAAACTCACCATCACCGTATGTTACATGCCCTCTTCTCATTACTACCATCAGAGAGGAGGTACAGGAGCCTGAAGACCCACACACAACGTTTTAGGTATGGCTTCTTCCCCTCCACCATCAGATTTCTGAACAGTCCACGGACACTTCCTCACTATTCCTCTTTATTTCTATTGATTCTACAATGTCAGTGATAATAAACATGAATCTGATTTAGATATTTGTAACTGCAGGACATTGGTACATTATTACTCTGTACTTCATTATTCGTGAAGCCCGCACATTGCTAAATTGTGTTTTTAATTGTTGGGCTGTAACAAAAGAATCTCCCACTTGGGATCAATAAAGTATTATTATATTCTTTAAGCCCTTTGAAAGCATATGTGGTAACTGACAATCTAATCACCATTGTGTGGTCCGAAGCACAGTGTGTTAAAGACGTGTGGTAGAAGACATCCCAAAGCTGATGGGTGTGAGCGATACGATGGATAGAGTGATGTCATGCAGACTAATATCAAACTCTGTATGGAAGGGAGTGAGCTGTAGTTTAGTGAGTAATTATCAGCTGCAGAGCTGGGAAGGAAGGCCAGCAAAAGGAAATTCCCTCTTCATAATTCAATTGCAAACAGCTCTTAACCATGATAATCTTTACACAGGCATTAAAGTCTTAGGTTACATTAATTTGCTTCTACAGAATTCACAAAAAATTGACATCCAGAATAAAATTTGCATTTGTGGAGTATGTGCGAGGACAAAAGTGCAAGCAATTACATTTTTATAGCATTATGACATAATATTTAAAACATCATGCCATAAAAGATATATTAATTATTAAAAATCTTATTTTTCTTGACACATGCACATGGTTTCACATTACCAGAGGGGGAAAAAAAATCACAAAATGGCCCATATTTTAGGAGTTCAGCACACCTCCCCTCACCAATAACACAGGGTCACCTGTAACGTGTGGATTAAACACCAAAGGATGAGGCACAGCTGGCAGAAGGATTAAAATTTGTTTATTTTAAAGTTCAGTAATTGGATTATCTCTGCCATATACACTCAAATCAAATCCATCCCCCCCCCCATCTACCTTCCCCACCTCCAAAATTTAGAGGGTAGGAGGTGTTTGTCCAGTTCTTGCAAAGGCTCTGTGGGCACGGAGGTGGGTGAAGAGCATATTTTAGGTCACCAGTGAAACGGAACTACAGACAATCCCCCAGCTACACCAACATTCCAATCCTGAGAACTCCCCTTCAACTAATTTTCTTGTATGTCACTACAGATCTGTAAGTACAGAGTGAATGGCAACTTGGGTGCAAGTTGGAAGGCAGACAGCTGGGTTTTGGTTTAACTCAAATCCTAGTGCAATACTGTATTTTATACTATAGCTAGCTATGAAAATATCCCTGGGTGTGTATAATCACTGTCAATTGTTTTTAATCTCCCAGTAGCCACACATTGTAATTCCACATCCCATTCTGATATGTCAATCCATGGCCTCCTCTACTGTTAAGATGAAGCCACACTCAGGTTGGAGGAACAACATCTTATATTCTGTCTGGGTAGCCTCCAACCTGATGGCATGAACATTGATTTCTCTAACTTCCGTTAATGCCCCTCTTCTCCTTCTTACCCCATCCCTTATCTATTTATTTATCTATCCTTTTTTCCCCTCTCTCTGTCCCTCTCACAATTGCTCCTTGCCTGCTCTCCATCTCCCTCTGGTGCTCCCCTCCCCCTTTCTTTCTCCCTAGGCCTCTCATCCCATGATCCTCTCCCTTCTCCAGCTCTGTATCCCTATTGCCAAACAACTTTCCAGCTCTTAGCTTCACCGCAGCCCCTCCTGTCTTCTCCTATCATTTCAGATCTCCCCTTCCCATTTTCAAATCTCTTGCTGTCCCTTTCTTCCATTAGTCTTGATGAAGGGTCTCGGCCCAAAATGTCAACTGTACTTCTTCATATAGACGCTGCCTGGGCTGCTGCATTCCACCAGCATTTTGTGTGTGTTGCTTGAATTTCCAGCACCTGGAAATTTCCTCATGTTTGCATTTCACCAAATTTAAATGGGATTTGGGACTGGAATCGGAATAAAATTTCCCCATATTGTTGAAGAGTATCCATTCGTTGTACTATAGTATATAATTACCCCCATTACATTGCTCTACACACAATTCCTCCATTTCATCAAATACCTCAATACTACCCGTAACTAAATTAACTGAATATATACTACAACCAGAACACGAGTTTATTTTCCTGTAACTAACTTTCTTATCTTGAAACTTCTAGAAGAATTTGCAAGTCAAATCTCTGCAGGTCAGGTCATTTGTAGCCTCGGGAGCTCCTGTGCTCTACCACAGCCACAACCCTTCTTTTATAGAACCCTTAATGTTGCAGAACGTCCCAGAGTCCTTTGAATAATTAAGCAGATTTGGATACCAAGCCACATCAAGATGGCCAAATGCTCGGTTAAAAGTAGTGGTCCTTTCGAGACAGGTGGACAGCAAAACAGCCTATCCAATCTCTCCTACTAACTGAACCCCTCCATTCCAAGGTAATTTCTTCGGCACTCTTTCTAGCAACAATCTTGCACTCAGATATATTCAGAAAGAGAAAGTTTAATGTTACTTATTGTATATTTTATGTATTGCACTGTGATGCGGCCACAAATGAACAAATTTCACAACATACATGTAGCAATAAACCTAATTGCCATGATGGGAAAGAGACACAAAGAACCAGTGAACACCCCCCACAGTATTGGACACCCCACTCTGCTCACTCTATTGCTGGCAGCTGTTCCTGCATCCCATTTGTCCTCCTCTTCAGCATAATCTACTGGAGGATTGCAGTACTATGCCTGTCCCGTTCACCCAATCCTACAAGCACGAGATTTACTTGGCCCTTTATGATCGATAGTCTGTAAGGGAGTCAAACGAGTCCTGTTGGACTTGAGGATAAAGATGCTCAGAAGGTTCTTCGGAAGTCAAGAATGAAGTGTAAATCTTCTGGTTGCAGCCATTTTACTGTAAGTTCATAACAAAGAAATACTGTAACAATAAAGCAGAGCAGCAGGTAATGAACCCTGACAGTAACCAACTCACTCTAACAGAGAACCCACCGGGTGCTCGACACTGAAAACTGGCCGAGACTGGACATACAGTGCAAGGGAATCTCCTCTGGTAAGAATAGGACAATTCTGATTTATGCTGCCCTGATACCTCAGGCTCACAGACAAAATCTACAAAAGTACAGAAGAAGGTATACCACAAATGACTGAAAATCCACGGGATATTTTTATTTATTGAGAGAAAGTGCGGAATTCGTCCTTCTGGCCCTTCGAGCTGTGCTGCCCATCAAATCCAGATTTAACTCTAGCCTAACCACGGGACAATTTATAATGACCAATCAACCTGCCGACTGCCTTTGGACTGTCGGAGACGGGGAGAACGTATAAACTCCTCACAGACAGTGGCAGGAATTGCTGGTACTGTAAAGCGTTGTGCTAACCACTGCACTACTGTACCACCCCAACATACATACAAGCAGGGGATTATACAAACAGATCAGGAAACAAAGTTAAACTACAAGTAACCATTTCGACTCTAATCCAACAGTACTGATGCCGGGTTTTGACACGGAACAACTGCAGATCCATCCTACAACATCCAACACAGATGCTGTTCAACTCAGTGAGCTCCCCCAGCAGTTTGCCAGTTCCTTCAGAATCAAGCAGCTGTAGAATCTTATGCCTGTAGTCAAACGATGCTCCAAGCCATGCCAGAGTTGGGGTTACAAAGATAAACCTCGATTACCCACCTCAAACACCAAGGAGACACTAAACATGGTGCCTCTGTAAAATCCTCCAAGTCACTGGCAGCTTGAACACACCAACATCCAAGTCCCAAGTTATGTTCCATTCTCTCTGGAGACGAAAGAGTTGGAGGGGGTGGCAGCAAAGCCCTCCCCACCATTCAGCACATTTACATGGAGGACTGAAGCAGCATCCATCAGCAAGGACCCCCACATGCTCTCCTCTCACCACTGCCATTGGGCAGCAAGTACAGGAGCCTTAGGTCCCACACCACATCCATCAGAAACCATTACTACACTACAACCAGCAGCCTCCCAAACCGGTGTGGATAACCGGCCTCACATCTCTGAACCGATTCCACAACCGATAGACTCAATAGCTTATATCCTCAGTATCAGTTATTTATTGTTCATTTGCACAATTTGTCTTCTTTTGCACATTAGTGTTTGTCAGTCTGTTTTTATATAGTTTTTCATAAATTCAATTATACCTCATTTTCCTGTAACTGCAAGAAAATGAATTTTAAGGTAGCAGATGGTGACATATGTACTTAAGATAATAAATGTTGTCTTTGAAATCTCTTTCATGCTTGACGCCAGGCTCTTGAAGAGGCTGTCTACTTAAAATTCAGTCACGGCAAGAGATTACCCAGCGGACAGAGGAAACCTCTCGACGATGTTCTCAAAACCTCCTTGAAAAGGATAATACAACGTCTTTACCAAAGCTCGGTCCAAAACCACTTCAAGTGGTGAAGCAGTGTTCCGGAACCCACAGAAAACAGAGCCCCTCTGCTGGCTTCACGTAGGAAAGTTACCAGTCAGTTTTGGGCTCAGGGACAGGGTAGTGTCTATGCCTTTGCTCTGCGTTCAAAGGCCAGCAACGTCAGATGTTGGGCCAGCAAACCAGTGAGGGCAAGGGCTGGTGGCCCACCTCAGACCCCATCAACTCCTCCTCTCTTCTGCATCTGATCTCTTTTGCAATCCAATCTCTGTGACCAGGATTTAAGTCCTAATTATTTCATAAACCTTCTAGTGACACACGGAGGCTTTCCAGCTACACAAATGTTAATACCATTGATGGTCTGACATCATTCACCATTTCCAAAGCAGCAGATCAATCAGCTTCTTGTGCATGCCCTGAACTTTAATAACATTAGTTCAGATGAAGGACGTTGTCCCGAAATGTCAACTGTCCATTTTCCCCACAGATGCTGCCTGATATGCTGAGCTCCTCCGAGACAATGTGCATTGCTCCAGATTCCAGTATCCACAGTCTCTTGGGTCTCTAATAGATCCAACCTCAACCTTAACTTCACGTTCCACTCAGAATATGGATCAGCTTCATTAACACTGACAAATGTCATGAAATTTGTTGCTCAGCGGCAGCAGTACAATACTATACATAAAATATACTATAAATGGCAGTACGTAATAAATAGATTAAATAAGTTGTGCAGAAAGAGAACAAAACTAGTCAAGAGGTATTCATGGGTTCACTGACTATTCAAAAATCTGATGGCAGAGGGGAAGAAATGTTCATCTAACTTTATCCCCTCTTGCTTATCAGATTACCTACCCCTGCCTTAAAAATACAGCGGATTCAGTTAATTGGGACACGCTGGGACTGGTACATTTTGCCCAGTTAAGCAGTTGCCCCAATCAGCCAAAGTTTCATGGAAATAGTTAAAAAAGGTATTACAAAAAAGACAAAGCTACCATTTAATGGAGTAACAAATTATGTATTGAAATGAAATACAGAACAAACTGGAACACTACCAATACTATTACAGTACTATAAAGCTGTGTTAGTTCCTAATAGGTGTCAACAAAGGAATTCATCCTGTGTACGCTGCTGTTTTCTTTTGATTGGCTGTAAATGAGCAAAATCAGCATGGACTCCTAGTGCAGATGATGGACTGGCTTCATACAATGTGTTCAATGACTGCATCCTCCAAATCTTCATTTTCATTGTAACATTCAAAATGATTGTCAATACCTTCAAATTCCTTGTAGTTCTTAAAAGGCTGAAGAAGTATAATAATTTCATTTTCACTCCTGGTCATTTCTGGTATCTCCAAGCCTGAATGCTTGAAACTGCAGTGAGCAGAACTGTTCTGAATTGTCTTACTGCTCATTTCCTGCCAACTACCAGTGACAAAAATCACTGCTTTTTGAACACAAAGACGTGCAACTGACGCTATTTAAAAACTGTTCACTCTGAGCATGATGTATTGTCTAACAGCCACACAAATGCACTGACTGATAGGAGTTAGAAACTGCTTGGCAAGTCTCCTGCCCCAATTTAGCTAGGTAGTGTCCCAAATAAATGGAGGGAGTCCTGGCTACTTTCTTGATTAGTTTTTGTTCTTCATGTGTGGCTTAGCTACTAAGCCTGTCGGACCCGTTTCTACTCAGGAGAAGGGGCAAGGGTGGATTACTGGCACCTTAAAACCAGTCACTTCAGACGGTTGGGGCTTGCAGCTTATCTGGGAGAAGGAAGACGCTGATCTGAAACCTCTGCTGCCTCATGGCTATACCCACTCATGGAGTAAACCCAGAGGAAAATCCGGAGCTGGAGTTGCTAAAGCCCATGTTGAGTTTGACACTGATTAGCATCTCTTGATGCCAAACTTTATCGGTCTCTGCCGTTCCCTTGGATTCATCAGCTGTGTGGAAAGGGGGAGCCTGCTACAGGGGCAACAGCTTGCTCTCCGTATCGGACTGCCCTGGCTTGCATATCACAAACAGTTAGGACACAACATCCATGGTCGATTCCGACCAATGGAGGGCATCATCCAAACACATGTTCAAAGGGAAAATAACAGAAAGCAGAATATAGTGCTGCAGAGGAAGTGAGACGATAAGGAGCTGGATTGAGTAATCAAGAGGTCATTTCGATCCTCCAAGAGGTCCATTCAAAAGCCTTATAGCAGCAGGATAGAAGCTGTTCCTGACCCTGGTGGTATGCATTTTCAATGGGACATGGTATGTCAGGGAAGCAACATGAAAGGTCCCCAATGACTAGCAGAGACTCCTCTTGAGAGATCAGAACCCAACAACTAAATTATATTATCCTCATAAATGCACTAACAAATGTTACAGTCCCTTTTTAAATTAATGAAATGTAAACGGCTCACTACTTTCTGATTGGCATCTATAGCCTCATCCCAACATGCCCCATACTCAATGTTTATAAAAGCCAACACAAGCACGATGCAAGTTTTCAAAAGCCTGCCACCAGCCTCCAACAAAAGGAAATCCAAAGTGCCAGCATTGCCGGCAATGGGAACAGAAGAAACTGAATGGAGTTTGGTGACTGACAAGAAGTAGCTGCTATTACACAGGAACAACAATCCCTGACAAGCTCTTCACAAAGGAAACCAAACCAGGATGCAGGAAGTCACGTACGACGTCTGGCAAAATTGAAAATGCTTTCAAGTGAAGTAATTACAGACAGACGTGAGGGCCTACTGCCAATAACAAGGGCTACAAAACCTCTATATTTTGTGCCTGAAGCATCACAGGTACAGGCACTGAACTCAATAGTAACTGTAAACTGAAAGTACACTGTCCATTTACTCACCTTTAAATAAACTCTTCAGATTGTCAGGCCCTTTCTATGGAATTCTGGAAGACTCTCTGCCATTTGAATATCTGGTCAATGATTTCCAAATGTCAGACTCAGCTCTTCAACAATACTACAGCATTGTTCCCCTCCTGTTCAAGTATGTTATAACTTTTTTAAAGAAAATATTAAAACCTCAAACGTTTCCTTGCTTCCTTCTGTGCACTTTCTAGGGTGTAGCCCATCTGGTCCAGATGTTTTCACAGACATTTAGCTCCTCGTATTTCTTCCAACTTGCATTCTGCCCAGCTTCCTCTGACAAAATGATCAGCTCTAAAATTTGTGCATTGTCTTCCTTCATTTCCCCTTCTCAGACTTGAACTGACATTAGTTGGTGGGTTGAAGGGGTGGGGGGGGGCGGTTTGTAAATAAAGAAAAGATGGCAAGGAAGAAGGGAAAGCACAAACCAGAATCCAGCTCAAATTTGGAGAAACCAGATGTTTCGAATGTATCTTTTAAAGCTCACACTTAATGAGACTGAGCTCTGAATCAAGGCCAACAATTAAACCCTTTTGTGTTTGCAAAGCCTTCACCACAATGGACCCTCGGATTAGCAGAAAGCAGTAAATACCAGTTAATTAACTAGGTATGAAGTTCTGCAACACAAGGGTAAATGTTGCATCTGGAATTCACATTTTGAAAAGTTTCGTAAACATTTCCTCTCTCAGAACTATAAACTGATTGAAACATTTAGAAACCTCCCAATGAACTAATCTCGTACTAAACAATTCTAGACACAAGATTTCACAGCATCAGGCCCAAGTTCCCCCGGCTTTAACTGTACGGCAAGATTAATGAGTAAGAAAGACAAAGCCAACTCTAATCAGCCTCCTTTAAAGAGAAAGGCAATTCAGCAGAAAGTTGTGCAATGATTATTGCTGGTCTGGTACAGCCAGAGAGCAGGGAAGTTCAAATTCCCTCACAGTTTGTGAATGGGATATTTTGCTGAAAGACAGGAGTAGGCCATTCTGCCCCTCAAACCTGCTCTACCATTCAATATGTTCATAGCTCATCATTTAAACTCAGTAATGCAAAATAACATGAGAATCTCAGGAGGTCAAGCAAGATCCCTGCTCAGAAGTGGGCAGTTACTGTTTTGGGTTCAGACTCTTGACTTGGTCTATCCAAACTCAGGTCCACCTTTCTCCCCACATCCCTTGGTCTCTCCAGCCCCAAGAACAATATTCAGCTTCTTCCTGAAGACATTAAACGAGCTTGCTGTGACACAGAGTTCTACAAGCTCAACGCTCTCCGGAAGAAAACAATTTTCCTCATTTCTCAACTGATTTGCCTTTCAGCCTGAGACTGTCACCTCTGGCCAGGACTCCCGGCATGATTCTGATGCACCTGAAATTTGGAAATTAACTGGCAAAAAAGTGGCAATGGAGAAGATTCTTCTTTAAAAAGAAAGCCCATCCATTCCGGAATATCCTTTGGGGAAGGAAGAACTAATCTTTGCCTGGTTTGTATCTGACCCCAGCCCAGCACCAGCAATAATTGCCTCTTAGATACCCTTTGAAGGTTTGCAATATGTCACAACATTGTAGCCAACTCACATTTCCTATTCCCTGCTTCTGTGACAATGAAGGAAGACATTCATCTCCAAGGGCACCTATTGTCTTGAAGCCCAAACCCTGTTGCAGATAACAGAGCTGGGAGTGCGGGGGAGGAGGCGAGATCAACCACCTCAACCATCCAGATCGTGAAGTCACAGCCCCAGGAAGCCAGCATCCCAGGTTCAATCCTTACCTCAGGTGTTGCATGCATGGAGTCTGTATCTTCTCCCTGTGACCACCTGGTTTCTCCCAGTGCTCTGCTTTCTCCTCAGCTCTCTAAGACACGTAGGCCAGTAGTGTGAGTGCGTGAAGTACTCCTGGTGTGTGGGTGAGCAGTGGAGTGGGATGAGGGAGAAAATACATCTCAGGGTAGTATATGGTGACGTGTACATACCCTGATAATAAATTTACTTCAGCTTTGACATGACAGGACGGGACAAAGGTCCCGTTTCTGGGTGGTAACCATCAACGTCTTCCTTCACTGCACTCTGACTGAACCAGACCCTGCCAGGATTATGAAAAATAAAGTATCGATCTAATCATGAAGAAAAAGATTTAGGAAGCTTTCAAGGCCGGCATTGACACCTCTAAGAATAAAGGTCTGAAACACAAATATTCAAAAAATAGGTCACCACAGTTTGCATGCTCCGCATCAGTCACTTGAGAGGGTTAATGCCCTGTAATCCTGCTGCTGATTGGACCCTGGGTTTAGTAAGCTGATTTAACTGTCTAGTTCAGTAATCCCTTCACAAGCCAACGAAAGAAAATGTAATCAGGGAGTTCAATGTCCAGACGACCATCATCATGCCGGTTTCTGGCACCAAGGTTAGCCAGTCATCACAAAACCCTTCAGCATAGAGATGGCACCACACATATCAAGTGCCTGCGGCTTCCTGGGTTTGGACAACTGTAGGGCTGCGAAGGGCTGTCCAACTTCCAACTACAAAGGACAGAGAGAACACCATCAGCTTCCCTGAGAGGACATCACTCAGCGCAAACACAGTCGGTAATGGATCGACAGAAGTGTCCCGTCATCCGAAGGTTGAGGGCCCTGGCCAAGTGGTTAAAGCAAATCAGTGTGAGGCTGAATGGGCGAGGCCTACAACTGGACACAATTTAGATTAATTTGTTAGTGAGCACCTGCCCCAGCCTCTCCCCAAATGAGAGTACTCCATCCCATCTCCTGACACTGGGAGAACAGTCATAGAGAACTGGAGCACAGAAACAGGCCCTTTGGCCCATCCGAAACAGGTCCACTTTCAAAGTAAAGCTCTCTTGCTTTACACCGCTTGTGTTTTCTCTCTGCCGCTTGTTGTTTTTAATGAAAAAAACACCTAACATTTAGAAGGGAAGGAGGGAGGCAAGGCTTACACAGTGAATGAGAAGGCACTGAGAACAGAGGAACTGAGAAGCACAACTATAATTCCTTGTTAAGTGGCATCACACTCGTTTAGAAGGGGTCATAATCTTTTAGCACATTGGCCTTCATAAATCAAAGTACTGAGTATGGGATGTTATGTTGAAGTTTCATTTGGAATATTGTGTGCAGTTCTAGTCACCTGCTTACAAGTTAGTTATCAATAAGATTGAAAGAGTACAGAGAAAATGTAGAAGGATGAGTTATGACAAAAGGTTGAATAAGTTAGGATTTGAGTAAAGGAGAATGAGGGGAGATTTGATAGAGATAGTGGAAAAACCTGCTTTTGTTTACCTTGAGGTTGGGTGAGACCAGGACCAGAGATCATATCCCTTTGGGTCAAGGGTAAACTGTGAACTGTTTAAGGCGAACCCGAGGGTGAATTCTTCACTCCGAGGGTGGTGACAGTTGCCAGCGGAAGTGGTGGATGCAGGTTTTATTTCAGAATTTGAGAGGTTTTGTTAAGTGCATGGATGGGAGAGATGTGGAGGCCGATGCTGCAGGTGAGGGTCAATGGGAATAGGCAGAATAACAGTTCAGCATGGACCAGATGGGCCAAAGAACCAGTTTCTGTGTGGTAATGCTCTATGATCCACGATACAGGCTCACATGACATTTCTTGAGACAAAAAACGTGAAACCCAGCAATCACACTGTGACAAGTGCCTCGGATCGTCGGCCAGGAAGCTCACAGACTCTCTGAAACAGTGAGAGATCCATGGAATAGCTTTACTTATCACAGGCACATGAAATGAGTCACTCGTGCCAAGGCACACCAGTGAGGACCATACTGGATTGCCTAAAAATGTCGCCAACATAGCGCAGTCACAACTCACTAACCCTAACCCGTACACCTCTGGAACATGGGAAGAAACCCGAGCACCCAGAGGAACCTCACATGGTCATGGGGAGAACGTGCAAACACCTTACAGACAGCAGCGGGAATTGAACCCAGTCTCTGATCACTGTAAAGCAATGTACTAGTCACTAGGACAGCGCTGCTCACTGCCAGAGTGTGCTTGGCATCACTCGAACTCACCTGAAGGGGACGGTGGAGACCTCTACCCAATCCCATGTCCACAAGACAGTGCTTCTTATTGTACAACAATCCCTCTGTCAAGATCTCAAACCGGCTCTCAAATGTAATCTTAAGCTTAATAGGTTTCTGTGTTGTACAAGTCTATCTAAGGAAGGGGGCCCTGGCACTGGAGGAGGTCTCGAAGTTCACCAGAATGATTCTGACATGAAAGGGTTAACATACGAGGAGTGTTTGATGTCTCTAGGCCTGTACTCACTGGAATTTAGAAAAACTGGTGGGGTGGGGGGGGAACCTATCGCATACAGAAAGGCCTAGGTAGAAAAGATCTGGAGAGGGTATTTCTGAGAGCAGGGAGTCCCAGGACCAGAGGGCACTGACTCAGGATAGAAGGACATCCCTTACAGCAGAGATGAGGAGGAATTTCTTCAGCCGGGAGTCATTGTCACAGACAGCTGTAGAGGCCAAGTCACTGGGGATATTTAAAACAGAGGTCAATTAGCAAGGGTGTCAAAGCTTAGGGAGTGGAAAGGGAAAATAAATCAGCCATGATTGAATGGCAAAGCAGACTCGATAGGCCAAATGGTCTAATTCTGCTCCTATGTCTTATGGTCTAATGATCCAGACTTTACCACTCAACAAGTCTATATCGATCACCACTCGTCTCAGTCTACCCTGATCCCATTTCATTCCCCCCACCCCCACCCCAACAACCCCAGGGGTGATTTACAGCATCCAATTAACCTACCGACCTATGTGTCATTGGAATGCCGGGCGGAAAAGAGAGCACCCGGGGGAATCTTACAGAGTCCCAGTGAGAATGTGGAAAATCTACACCGATGGTGCTGGAGGTTACGGCTGAAGTTGGGTCCTGGATGTGCCAGGCAGCAGCACTGGCCTAGTACCAACAGGAGACCCTCCTTAGGAGTGTTCAGGCACAGAAATGGATCCAGATTACAACGTCAACTTCTCAAACATTTACAACAGAACAAAACGCAACAACTGATCAGTAACACTAAACGTTATGGTACAGCTTGATAAAGTATTGGCCAGACATTTTTGATCACCACACGATAGGAAGGATGTAATTCTACTGGAGAGGGTATGAAGCAGAGTCATCAGGATGCTGCCTGGATTGCAGTGCTTCTGTTCAAAGGAGAGTCCGGGCAGACAGGGTCACTGTTCCTTAAGGTGGGGGAGACTGGTGGGCAAAATTATGAAGGGTCCAGGTGGCGTGGCGAAGGTACGTCTCCACCGAAGGAGGTGTAAGGCACTCCTTCCCTCTATTTGCCCCCACTCCCCCAACCTCCATCAGGGCCATATATAGTCATGGAAGCAGATCGTATGAGCAGTTGGTGCAGATCACAAGTCCTGGTTATGCGACCACTGACGCCAGGCAGGCAACCTCTGAAGGGTATTGATAATGGCTGGGGTCATTGCACAGAAGGAAACCACTTCTTTTTGGAAAATATTGCTTTCAACAATCACGGACAAGGCCATGATCACCCACGGCGTACCACATGCCACATAATGACAATGATCCTAAACGGGGTACTTGATGGGAAGCTTTTCTCCATTGCAGAGAGGTCCAACAGCAGAAGCCACAGGTTTAGGGGGACCGAGGAAGAACTCCCCCCACGCTGAGAGTGGCTGGAATCACAGACACTCAGATTCAGATTTGTTTATCACATGTACATCAAGACACACAGTGAAATGCCTCGTTTGCATTAACCATCATCATACTGAAGGATGTGCTGGGACAGCCCTCGAGTGTGGTCACATATTCTGGCACCCACATAGCATGCCCACAAAGTGGAGGTGCTGGAGACAGATACCTTCTGGACAGGCATTTAAAAATCACTAGATTACGAAAGACAAAGGACTAAGGGTTAGCAAATATGATGGTCAGGACAGACACTGTGGGAAAGGCCTGTTTCAGTGCTGCAATAACACTATTGTAGCGGTGTGCTACACGCAGCGCTAAAATTACGACACGGAGTCCGTAACTGCAGTCGAAGGAAAAAAACTTTATTCGAAATCTTCAGCCTCACTTTTAAGCCTCTGTCAACCGGCCCCCCATGGCGCAGAGGCTCCAAAGCTCTGTGCTCGCAAACCCCCATAGGCTATCTAATTGTGAGTCGGTTCGGATGTGCCAGGAAATGGGTCACCACATAAACCCCCCCCCCCCCCAGAACCGCCGATACACCCCCCAATGTCCACAGTCTGGGCCAGAACCTGCTTGGGAGGTCGGCCTCTGCGCCGAGGTGCCGGAAACTCGGCCGGTTGCGCCAGGTCCACATGGGCCGGTTTGAGGCGGTCCACCGTGAAAACCTCCTCTTTCCCCCCAACGTCCAGCACGAATGTGGACCCGTTGTTCCGGAGCACCATAAACGGCCCCTCGTATGGCCGCTGCAGCGGTGGCCGATGCCCGCCCCTTCGTACAAACACAAACTTACAGTTCTGTAGGTCTTTGGGTACGCAGGTCGGGTGCCGCCCGTGCTGTGAAGTGGGTATGGGGGCCAGGTTACCGAGCTTCTCGCGTAGTCTGCCCAGGACTGCTGCGGGATCTTCCTCTTGCCCCCTTGGGGCTGGGAGGAACTCCCCGGGGACGACCAGGGGCGTGCCGTATACCAACTCGGCCGACGAGGCGTGCAGGTCGTCCTTGGGCGCTGTGCGGATGCCGAGTAGGACCCAGGGAAGTTCGTCCGCCCAGTTGGCTCCTCGCAGGCGGGCCATGAGGGCCGACTTCAGGTGACGGTGGAAACACTCCACTAGCCCGTTCGACTGTGGGTGGTAGGCAGTTGTGTGGTGCAGCTGAGTCCCCAAAAGGCTGGCCATAGCTGACCACAGGCTGGAGGTGAACTGGGCGCCTCTGTCGGAGGTAATGTGGGCTGGTACACCAAAGCGAGATATCCAGGTGGCGATCAGGGCTCGGGCGCAAGATTCGGAGGTGGTGTCGGTGAGCGGGACCGCCTCTGGCCATCTTGTGAACCGGTCCACAATAGTCAGGAGGTGCCGCGCTCCGCGCGACACTGGCAGGGGGCCCACAATATCCACATGAATGTGGTCGAAACGCCGGTGGGCGGGATGGAACTGCTGCGGTGGGGCTTTGGTGTGCCGCTGCACCTTGGCCGTCTGGCAGTGCATGCACGTTTTGGCCCATTCACTGACCTGTTTGCGGAGTCCGTGCCAAACGAACCTGCTGGAAACCATCCGGACAGTTGTCCGGATGGAGGGATGCGCCAGGTTATGAATGGAGTTGAAAACGCGGCGCCACCAGGCTGTCGGGACAACGGGACGGGGCTGGCTGGTGGCGACGTCACAGAGTAGGGTCCTCTCACCCGGGCCCACGGGGAGGTCCTGGAGCTGCAAACCGGAGACTGCGGTTCTGTAACTCGGAATCTCCTCATCCGCCTGCTGCGCCTCTGCCAGTGCCTCAAAGTCTACCCCTTGAGAAAGGGCATGAACGGTAGGGCGAGAGAGCGCATCCGCCACGACATTGTCCTTACCCGAGACGTGCCGGACATCCGTCGTGTATTCAGAGATGTAGGACAGGTGGCGTTGCTGGCGGGACGACCAGGGGTCGGACGCTTTCGTAAACGCAAAGGTAAGCGGTTTGTGGTCCGTGAACGCGGTGAAGGGCCGACCTTCTAGGAAGTACCTGGAATGCCGGATTGCCAGGTAGAGCGCCAACAGTTCCCGGTCGAAAGCACTGTATTTGAGCTCGGGTGGTCGCAGGTGTTTGCTGAAAAACGCCAGGGGTTGCCAGCGACCTGCGATGAGTTGCTCCAGCACCCCACCGACTGCCGTGTTGGATGCGTCCACTGTGAGGGCGGTAGGGGCGTCCATTCTGGGATGTACTAGCATTGCGGCGTCCGCCAAAGCTTCCTTTGTTTGAACGAAAGCTGCGGCGGACTCCTCGTCCCAGGTAATGTCCTTGCTCGGACCCGACATCAGGGCGAACAGGGGGCGCATGATCCGGGCAGCTGAAGGGAAGCGGCGGTAGAAATTGACCATACCTACGAATTCCTGAAGGCCTTTGATCGGGGAAAGAGGCGGACCGCATCTACCTTAGCGGGCAGAGGGGTTGCCCCGTCTTTAGTAATCCTGTGGCCCAGGAAGTCAATGGTATCGAGTCCGAACTGGCATTTGGCGGGGTTGATTGTAAGACCGTACTCACTCAGTCGGGCGCAGAGTTGACGGAGGTGGGACAGATGCTCCTGACGACTGCTGCTGGCTATGAGGATGTCATCCAAATAGTTGAACGCGAAGTCCAGGTCCCATCCCACCGCGTCCATAAACCGCTGGAACGTCTGTGCGGCATTCTTCAGGCCGAACGGCATGCGGAGGAACTCGAAAAGGCCAAACGGGGTGATGAGAGCCGTTTTGGGGACGTCGTCAGGATGCATCGGGATTTGATGGTACCCTTGGACGAGGTCTACCTTGGAGAAGATCCGTGCGCCGTGCAGGTTTGCTGCAAAGTCCTGAATGTACGGCACAGGGTAGCGGTCCGGTGTGGTAGCCTCGTTCAGCCTGCGGTAGTCGCCGCACGGTCTCCAGCCTCCCATCGCTTTGGGCACCATGTGCAGGGGGGAGGCCCATGGGCTGTCGGACCGCCGGATGATCCCCAATTCCTCCATCCTCTGGAACTCCTCCTTCGCCAGTCGGAGCTTGTCCGGGGGTAGCCGCCGAGCGCGGGCGTGGTGGGGTGGTCCCTGGGTCGGGATGTGGTGCTGTACGCCGTGCCTGGGCATGGCCGCTGTGAACTGCAGTGCCAGAACCGATGGGAAATCCGCCAGGACCCTGGTGAAGTCGTTGTCGGACAGCGTGATGGAGCTGAGGTGAGGGGCTGGCAACTGGGCTGCACCCAGGGAGAACGTCTGAAAGGTCTCGGCGTGTACCAGTCTCTTCCTGGGCAGGTCGACCAGTAGGCTGTGAGCCCGCAAAAAATCCGCACCCAGAAGCGGTTGGGCTACGGCGGCCAGTGTGAAGTCCCACGTGAACTGGCTGGAGCCGAACTGTAGCTGCACCTGACGGGTGCCATAGGTCCTTACTGTGTTGCCATTCACGGCCCTCAGAGGGGGACCCGGTGCCCTGCTGCGGGTGTCGTAACTCGTCAGAGGTAAAACGCTGATCTCAGCCCCAGTATCGACCAAAAACCGGCATCCCGACCTTCTATCCCACACATACAGGAGGCTATCCCGATGGCGTTTCCCGGGAACTTGCAGGGCAGGCGACAATGGCGGGCTTCTGCGCCCCACCGCTGGTGGTAGAAGCACCAGTGTTCATTGGGCCGGGGGTTGGCGGGCTCTGCGGCCGGGCCTGGACTGGTTTGCTGCCGGGAGCGTGGCTGGGAGATCTGTGCGATGGACGCCCCGCTCACCTTTTTGGCGTTCCACAGCCTGGGCTGCCACCTTCCGGGGGTCACTGAAATCCGTGTCAGACAGTAGCAGGCGTATGTCCTCGGGCAGCTGCTCCAGGAATGCCTGCTCAAACATGAGGCAGGGTGTGTGTTCGTCAGCGAGAGACAACATCTCATTCATTAAAGCCGATGGAGGTCTGTCGCCCAAGCCATCCAGGTGCAGTAAATGGGCAGCCCGCTCGCACCGTGAGAGTCCGAAAGTCCTGAGGAGCAGGGCTTTGAATTCCGTGTACTTGCCGTCTGCCGGGGGCGACTGTACGAACTCCGCGACCTGGGCCGCTGTGTCCTGGTCGAGGGAGCTCACCACGTAGTAGTAGCGGGTGTCCTCTGAGGTGATCTGGCGAACGTGGAATTGGGCTTCGGCTTGCTGGAACCATAGGTCCGGGCGCTGTGTCCAGAAACCCGGCAGTTTCAATGAAACTGCATGAACAGAGGCGGCGTCGGTCATTTCTGGTCCAAAAATCGTTTGGACCATCGGGGTCATCAATTGTAGCGGTGTGCTACACGCAGTGCTAAAATTACGACACGGAGTTGGTAACTGCAGTCGAAGGGAAAAAACTTTATTCGAAATCTTCAGCCTCACTTTTAAGCCTCCCTCAACCTGCCCCCCATGGCGGAGAGGCTCCAAAGCTCTGTGCTCGCAAACCCCCATAGGCTATCTAATTGTGAGTCGGTTCGGATGTGCCAGGAAATGGGTCACCACACTATGACAATAGATACTTCAGTGTTAACGATCCATTCACAGGAGGCTCCATCAATAGCTCCAGGCTGAACCACGAAGCCGCATCCCCTGATTTTGTTTGCCTAACAGACAGACTCTCCTCCACACGGTCTCCTCCCTCCCCCTGAGCAACAAACACCATTAGAAATTCAGATAGTTTCACTATTCACCACCTCGCTGAAATAACCTGCAAGACAACCACAGTACACCTGAACAGTCACATACACAATGTCCTTACGATGCCTCACAAGCAAATAAACACCCCCGACAGTGCTGTAACCTGTTTTGGGCTGCTGCCATCAGGAAGGTGGTACAGGAGCCTCAGGGCCCACACCACCGGGTTCAGGAACAGTTATTACCCCTCAACCATCGGGCTTCTGAACAGAGTGATAACATCATCCACCCCATCACTAAACTGTTGCTACAACCCAAGGACTCTCATGTTCAATATTTATTGTTTATTTATTTATTATTATTTTTGTATTTGCAGAGTTTGCCGTCTTTTGCACACTGGTTGTTTGTCCATTCTGTTGGCTGTGGGCTTCTATTGATTCCATTGTGTTTCTTGTATTTATTGTGAATGCCCGCAAGAAACTGAATCTCAGGATTGTATATGGTGACATATATGTACTTGGATAATAAATTCCCTTTGAACATCTTTGATTTTGCATGTGAGGAATTATTGATGCAAACGATCCCAGTTTAACAGAACTATGTGCAGCCGCTCATGGAGCCGAGATTTAACTGACTGCAACCACTCTGCGTTGAAACACTTGCTGGAAGGTGAGTGACTGCAAGCAGGACACTGTCAATACGCGCGTCCCAATGTGTGTTCCCATATTCCTCAGACTAGCATTAGTCAGTTGTGGCCTCACTATGTTCATGCCAGAAAGAGACGGGATAGGATAAGTGGAAGAGGTAAAGGGCTGAAGGGGGGGTTGTGGGGAAAGAAGGGGTGAGGAGAGACACTAACCAGAATGGGGAAAAAAAAATCAAAAATAGTTTAAAAAAAAGTGGTGGAGGATGGAAACAGAGGGGGTGATTACAGGAATTATCATTCATACCATGAGATGGAATATAAGGTGTGTCCCACGAATGTGCACTTGACCTCAGCGTGGCAGTGGCACTTCCAGGTGAGGCAGACTATTACGTGCCCTCTCTCTGTCCCTAATCATTGTGTTCGGAGCTCCCAATCTGGTCTTCACTGCATCAGTGAGAACGGCCGCTGATCGTGCGACCACTTTGCATCTGGTCATTTTAATTCTCCTTCCCACTCCCCCTTCAACTGTCTGTCCTCAACCGCCCCCCCCCACATCCATTCCCACACCGATCAGTCTGTCCTCAACCCCCCCCCCTCACATCCATTCCCACACCGATCAGTCTGTCCTCAACCCCCCCCCACATCCATTCCCACACCGATCAGTCTGTCCTCAACCCCCCCCTCATCCATTCCCACACCGATCAGTCCGTCCTCAACCCCCCCCCACATCCATTCCCACACCAATCAGTCCGTCCTCAACCCCCCCCCACATCCATTCCCACACCAATCAGTCCGTCCTCAACCCCCCCCTCACATCCATTCCCACACCGATCAGTCTGTCCTCAACCCCCCCCCACATCCATTCCCACACCGATCAGTCTGTCCTCAACCCCCCCTCACATCCATTCCCACACCGATCAGTCTGTCCTCAACCCCCCCCACATCCATTCCCACACCGATCAGTCTGTCCTCAACCCCCCCCACACATCGATTCCCACACCAATCAGTCTGTCCTCAACCCCCCCCACATCCATTCCCACACCGATCAGTCTGTCCTCAACCCCCCCACATCCATTCCCACACCAATCAGTCTGTCCTCAACCCCACCCCCCCACATCCATTCCCACACCGATCAGTCTGTCCTCAACCCCCCCCACATCCATTCCCACACCGATCAGTCTGTCCTCAATCCCCCCCACATCCATTCCCACACCGATCAGTCTGTCCTCAACCCCCCCCCCACATCCATTCCCACACCGCTCAGTCTGTCCTCAACCCCCCCTCACATCCACTCCCACACCGATCAGTCTGTCCTCAACCCCCCCCCTCACATCCATTCCCACACCGATCAGTCTGTCCTCAACCCCCTCCACATCCATTCCCACACCGATCAGTCTGTCCTCAACCCCCCCCCACATCCATTCCCACACCGATCACTGTCCTCAATCCCCCCACATCCATTCCCACACCGATCAGTCTGTCCTCAACCCCCCCCCATCCATTCCCACACCGATCAGTCTGTCCTCACCCCCCCACATCCATTCCCACACCGATCAGTCTGTCCTCACCCCCCCCACATCCACTCCCACACCGATCAGTCTGTCCTCAATCCCCCCCCACATCCATTCCCACACCGATCAGTCTGTCCTGATCAGTCTGTCCTCAACCCCCCCCCTCACATCCATTCCCACACCGATCAGACTGTCCTCAACCCCCCCCTCACATCTATTCCCACACCGATCAGTCTGTCCTCAACCCCCCCCCACATCCATTCCCACACCGATCAGTCTGTCCTCAACCCCACCCACATCTATTCCCACACCGATCAGTCTGTCCTCAACCCCCCCTCACATCCATTCTGTCCTCAACCCCCCCCCTCACATCCATTCTGTCCTCAACCCCCCCCACACATCGATTCCCACACCGATCAGTCTGTCCTCAACCCCCCCCTCACATCCATTCCACACCGATCAGTCTGTCCTCAACCCCCCCTCACATCTATTCCCACACCGATCAGTCTGTCCTCAACCCCCCCCTCACATCCATTCCCACACCGATCAGTCTGTCCTCAACCCCCCCTCACATCTATTCCCCACACCGATCAGTCTGTCCTCAACCCCCTCACATCCACTCCCACACCGATCAGTCTGTCCTCAACCCCCCCTCACATCCATTCCCACACGATCAGTCTGTCCTCAACCCCCCCCACATCCATTCCCACACCGATCAGTCTGTCCTCAACCCCCCCCCCACATCCATTCCCACACCGCTCAGTCTGTCCTCAACCCCCCCTCACATCCACTCCCACACCGATCAGTCTGTCCTCAACCCCCCCCCTCACATCCATTCCCACACCGATCAGTCGGTCCTCAACCCCCTCCACATCCATTCCCACACCGATCAGTCCTGTCCTCAACCCCCCCCCCACATCCATTCCCACACCGATCAGTCTGTCCTCAATCCCCCCACATCCATTCCCACACCGATCAGTCTGTCCTCAACCCCACCCCCCCACATCCACTCCCACACCGATCAGTCTGTCCTCAACCCCCCCCACATCCATTCCCACACCGATCAGTCTGTCCTCAACCCCCCCCCACATCCATTCCCACACCGATCACTCTGTCCTCAACCCCCCCTCACATCCATTCCCACACCGATCAGTCTGTCCTCAACCCCCTCCACATCCATTCCACACCTATCAGTCTGTCCTCAACCCCCCCCCACATCCATTCCCACACCGATCAGTCTGTCCTCAATCCCCCCACATCCATTCCCACACCGATCAGTCTGTCCTCAACCCCACCCCCCCACATCCACTCCCACACCGATCAGTCTGTCCTCAACCCCCCCCACATCCATTCCCACACCGATCAGTCTGTCCTCAACCCCCCCCCACATCCATTCCCACACCGATCACTCTGTCCTCAACCCCCCCTCACATCCATTCCCACACCGATCAGTCTGTCCTCAACCCCCCTCACATCCATTCCCACACAGATCAGTCTGTCCTCAACCCCACCCTCATCCATTCCCACACCGATCAGTCTGTCCTCACCCCCCCCACATCCACTCCCACACCGATCAGTCTGTCCTCAATCCCCCCCCCACATCCATTCCCACACCGATCAGTCTGTCCTCAATCCCCCCCCACATCCATTCCCACACCGATCAGTCTGTCCTGATCAGTCTGTCCTCAACCCCCCCCCTCACATCCATTCCCACACCGATCAGACTGTCCTCAACCCCCCCTCACATCCATTCCCACACCGATCAGTCTGTCCTCAACCCCCCCTCACATCTATTCCCACACCGATCAGTCTGTCCTCAACCCCCCTCACATCCACTCCCACACCGATCAGTCTGTCCTCAACCCCCCCTCACATCCATTCCCACACCGATCAGTCTGTCCTCAACCCCCCCACATCCATTCCCACACCGATCAGTCTGTCCTCAACCCCCCCCCCCACATCCATTCCCACACCGCTCAGTCTGTCCTCAACCCCCCCTCACATCACTCCCACACCGATCAGTCTGTCCTCAACCCCCCCCCTCACATCCATTCCCACACCGATCAGTCGGTCCTCAACCCCCTCCACATCCATTCCCACACCGATCAGTCTGTCCTCAACCCCCCCCCACATCCATTCCCACACCGATCAGTCTGTCCTCAATCCCCCCACATCCATTCCCACACCGATCAGTCTGTCCTCAACCCCACCCCCCCACATCCACTCCCACACCGATCAGTCTGTCCTCAACCCCCCCCACATCCATTCCCACACCGATCAGTCTGTCCTCAACCCCCCCCCACATCCATTCCCACACCGATCACTCTGTCCTCAACCCCCCCTCACATCCATTCCCACACCGATCAGTCTGTCCTCAACCCCCTCCACATCCATTCCCACACCGATCAGTTCTGTCCTCAACCCCCCCCCACATCCATTCCCACACCGATCAGTCTGTCCTCAATCCCCCCACATCCATTCCCACACCGATCAGTCTGTCCTCAACCCCACCCCCCCACATCCACTCCCACACCGATCAGTCTGTCCTCAACCCCCCCACATCCATTCCCACACCGATCAGTCTGTCCTCAACCCCCCCCCACATCCATTCCCACACCGATCACTCTGTCCTCAACCCCCCCTCACATCCATTCCCACACCGATCAGTCTGTCCTCAACCCCCCTCACATCCATTCCCACACCGATCAGTCTGTCCTCAACCCCACCCTCATCCATTCCCACACCGATCAGTCTGTCCTCACCCCCCCCACATCCACTCCCACACCAATCAGTCTGTCCTCAATCCCCCCCCACATCCATTCCCACACCGATCAGTCTGTCCTCAATCCCCCCCCACATCCATTCCCACACCGATCAGTCTGTCCTGATCAGTCTGTCCTCAACCCCCCCCCTCACATCCATTCCCACACCGATCAGACTGTCCTCAACCCCCCCCTCACATCTATTCCCACACCGATCAGTCTGTCCTCAACCCCCCCCCCACATCCATTCCCACACCGATCAGTCTGTCCTCAACCCCACCCACATCTATTCCCACACCGATCAGTCTGTCCTCAACCCCCCCCTCACATCCATTCTGTCCTCAACCCCCCCCCCACATCCATTCCCACACCGATCAGTCTGTCCTCAAACCCCCTTCACATCCATTCCCACACCAATCAGTCTGTCCTCAACCCCCCCCCACATCCATTCCCACACCGATCAGTCTGTCCTCAATCCCCCCCCACACATCCATTCCCACACCGATCAGTCTGTCCTCAACCCCCCCCACATCCATTCCCACACCGATCAGTCTGTCCTCAATCCCCCCCCACACATCCATTCCCACACCGATCAGTCTGTCCTCAATCCCCCCCCACACATCCATTCCCACACCGATCAGTCTGTCCTCAACCCCCCCCACATCCATTCCCACACCGATCAGTCTGTCCTCAATCCCCCCCCACACATCCATTCCCACACCGATCAGTCTGTCCTCAATCCCCCCCCATACATCCATTCCACACCGATCAGTCTGTCCTCAACCCCACCCCCTCACATCCATTCCCACACCGATCAGTCTGTCCTCAACCCCACCCCCCCACATCCATTCCCACACCGATCAGTCTGTCCTCAACCCCCCCCTCACATCCATTCCCACACCGATCAGTCTGTCCTCAACCCCCCCCTCACATCTATTCCCACACCGATCAGTCTGTCCTCAACCCCCCCCTCACATCCATTCTGTCCTCAACCCCCCCCCTCACATCCATTCCCACACCGATCAGTCTGTCCTCAACCCCCCCCCTCACATCCATTCTGTCCTCAACCCCCCCCCTCACATCCATTCCCACACCGATCAGTCTGTCCTCAACCCCCCCCACATCCATTCCCACACCGATCAGTCTGTCCTCAACCCCCCCCTCACATCTATTCCCACACCGATCAGTCTGTCCTCAACCCCCCCCTCATCCATTCCCACACCGATCAGTCTGTCCTCAACCCCCCCCCCCACATCCATTCCCACACCGATCAGTCTGTCCTCAACCCCCCCCCCACATCCATTCCCACACCGATCAGTCTGTCCTCACCCCCCCCCCCACATCCATTCCACACCGATCAGTCTGTCCTCAACCCCCCCCCCACATCCACTCCCACACCGATCAGTCTGTCCTCAACCCCACCCCCCCACATCCATTCCCACACCGATCAGTCTGCCCTCAACCCCCCCCTCACATCCATTCCCACACCGATCAGTCTGCCCTCAACCCCCCCCTCACATCCATTCCCACACCGATCAGTCTGTCCTCAACCCCCCCCTCACATCCATTCCCACACCGATCAGTCTGTCCTCAACCCCCCCCTCACATCCATTCCCACACCGATCAGTCTGTCCTCAACCCCCCCCCTCACATCCATTCCCACACCGATCAGTCTGTCCTCAACCCCCCCACACATCGATTCCCACACCGATCAGTCTGTCCTCAACCCCCCCCTCACATCCATTCCCACACCGATCAGTCTGTCCTCAAACCCCCTTCACATGCATTCCCACACCGATCAGTCTGTCCTCAACCCCCCCCCACATCCATTCCCACACCGATCAGTCTGTCCTCAACCCCCCCCACACATCGATTCCCACACCGATCAGTCTGTCCTCAACCCCCCCCCACATCCATTCCCACACCGATCAGTCTGTCCTCAAACCCCCTTCACATGCATTCCCACACCGATCAGTCTGCCTCAACCCCCCCCCCACATCCATTCCCACACCGATCAGTCTGTCCTCAACCCCCCCCCACATCCATTCCCACACCGATCAGTCTGTCCTCAACCCCCCCCTCATCCATTCCCACACCGATCAGTCTGTCCTCAACCCCCCCCCCCCACATCCACTCCCACACCGATCAGTCTGCCCTCAACCCCCCCCCCACATCCATTCCCACACCGATCAGTCTGTCCTCAACCCCCCCCCCCCACATCCACTCCCACACCGATCAGTCTGCCCTCAACCCCCCCCCCCACATCCATTCCCACACCGATCAGTCTGCCCTCAACCCCCCCCTCACATCCATTCCCACACCGATCAGTCTGTCCTCAACCCCCCCCCACATCCATTCCCACACCGATCAGTCTGTCCTCAACCCCCCCACACATCCATTCCCACACCGATCAGTCTGTCCTCAATCCCCCCCCACATCCATTCCCACACCGATCAGTCTGTCCTCAACCACCCCCACATCCATTCCCACACCGATCAGTCTGTCCTCAACCCCCCCCACATCCATTCCCACACCGATCAGTCTGTCCTCAATCCCCCCCACATCCATTCCCACACCGATCAGTCTGTCCTCAACCCCCCCACACATCCATTCCCACACCGATCAGTCTGTCCTCAACACCCCCACACATCCATTCCCACACCGATCAGTCTGTCCTCAACCCCCCCCTCACATCCATTCCCACACCGATCAGTCTGCCCTCAACCCCCCCCCACATCCATTCCCACACCGATCAGTCTGTCCTCAACCCCCCCCACATCCATTTCCACACCGATCAGTCTGTCCTCAACCCCCCCTCACATCCATTCCCACACCGATCAGTCTGCCCTCAACCCCCCCCACATCCATTCCCACACCGCTCAGTCTGTCCTCAACCCCCCCCCACATCCATTCCCACACCGATCAGTCTGTCCTCAACCCCCCCCCCACATCCATTCCCACACCGCTCAGTCTGTCCTCAACCCCCCCTCACATCCATTCCCACACCGATCAGTCTGTCCTCAACCCCCCCATCCTCTCCCACACCGCTCAGTCTGTCCTCAACCCCCCTCACATCCATTCCCACACCGATCAGTCTGTCCTCAACCCCCCCCACATCCATTCCCACACCGATCAGTCTGTCCTCAATCCCCCCCTCACATCCATTCCCACACCGATCAGTCTGTCCTCAACCCCCCCCCCCTCACATCCATTCCCACACCGATCAGTCTGTCCTCAACCCCCCCCCACATCCATTTCCACACCGATCAGTCTGTCCTCAACCCCCCCTCACATCCATTCCCACACCGATCAGTCTGCCCTCAACCCCCCCCACATCCATTCCCACACCGCTCAGTCTGTCCTCAACCCCCCCCCACATCCATTCCCACACCGATCAGTCTGTCCTCAACCCCCCCCCCACATCCATTCCCACACCGCTCAGTCTGTCCTCAACCCCCCCTCACATCCATTCCCACACCGATCAGTCTGTCCTCAACCCCCCCATCCTCTCCCACACCGCTCAGTCTGTCCTCAACCCCCCTCACATCCATTCCCACACCGATCAGTCTGTCCTCAACCCCCCCCACATCCATTCCCACACCGATCAGTCTGTCCTCAATCCCCCCCTCACATCCATTCCCACACCGATCAGTCTGTCCTCAACCCCCCCCCCCTCACATCCATTCCCACACCGATCAGTCTGTCCTCAACCCCACCCCCCCACATCCACTCCCACACCGATCAGTCTGTCCTCAACCCCCTCACATCCATTCCCACACCGATCAGTCTGTCCTCAATCCCCCCCCACATCCATTCCCACACCGATCAGTCTGTCCTCAACCCCCCCCCCCACATCCACTCCCACACCGATCAGTCTGTCCTCAACCCCACCCCCCCACATCCATTCCCACACCGATCAGTCTGTCCTCAACCCCACCCCCCCACATCCATTCCCACACCGATCAGTCTGTCCTCAACCCCCCCCTCATCCATTCCCACACCGATCAGTCTGTCCTCAATCCCCCCCTCACATCCATTCCCACACCGATCAGTCTGTCCTCAACCCCCCCCCTCACATCCATTCCCACACCGATCAGTCTGTCCTCAACCCCCCCCACATCCATTCCCACACCGATCAGTCTGTCCTCAACCCCCCCCCCACATCCATTCCCACACCGATCAGTCTGTCCTCAACCCCCCCCCCTCACATCCATTCCCACACCGATCAGTCTGTCCTCAACCCCCCCCCACATCCACTCCCACACCGATCAGTCTGTCCTCAACCCCCCCCTCACATCCATTCCCACACCGATCAGTCTGTCCTCAACCCCCTCCCCTCACATCCATTCCCACACCGATCAGTCCGTCCTCAACCCCCCCCCACATCCATTCCCACACCGATCAGTCTGTCCTCAACCCCACCCCCCCACATCCATTCCCACACCGATCAGTCTGTCCTCAACCCCACCCTCATCCATTCCCACACCGATCAGTCTGTCCTCAACCCCCCCTCACATCCATTCTGTCCTCAACCCCCCCCCTCACATCCATTCTGTCCTCAACCCCCCCCTCACATCCATTCCCACACCGATCAGTCTGTCCTCAACCCCCCCTCACATCTATTCCCACACCGATCAGTCTGTCCTCAACCCCCCCCTCACATCCATTCCCACACCGATCAGTCTGTCCTCAACCCCCCCTCACATCTATTCCCACACCGATCAGTCTGTCCTCAACCCCCCTCACATCCACTCCCACACCGATCAGTCTGTCCTCAACCCCCCCTCACATCCATTCCCACACCGATCAGTCTGTCCTCAACCCCCCCCACATCCATTCCCACACCGATCAGTCTGTCCTCAACCCCCCCCCCCACATCCATTCCCACACCGCTCAGTCTGTCCTCAACCCCCCCTCACATCCACTCCCACACCGATCAGTCTGTCCTCAACCCCCCCCCTCACATCCATTCCCACACCGATCAGTCGGTCCTCAACCCCCTCCACATCCATTCCCACACCGATCAGTCTGTTCTCAACCCCCCCCCACATCCATTCCCACACCGATCAGTCTGTCCTCAATCCCCCCACATCCATTCCCACACCGATCAGTCTGTCCTCAACCCCACCCCCCCACATCCACTCCCACACCGATCAGTCTGTCCTCAACCCCCCCCACATCCATTCCCACACCGATCAGTCTGTCCTCAACCCCCCCCCACATCCATTCCCACACCGATCACTCTGTCCTCAACCCCCCCTCACATCCATTCCCACACCGATCAGTCTGTCCTCAACCCCCTCCACATCCATTCCCACACCGATCAGTCTGTCCTCAACCCCCCCCCACATCCATTCCCACACCGATCAGTCTGTCCTCAATCCCCCCACATCCATTCCCACACCGATCAGTCTGTCCTCAACCCCACCCCCCCACATCCACTCCCACACCGATCAGTCTGTCCTCAACCCCCCCCACATCCATTCCCACACCGATCAGTCTGTCCTCAACCCCCCCCCACATCCATTCCCACACCGATCACTCTGTCCTCAACCCCCCCTCACATCCATTCCCACACCGATCAGTCTGTCCTCAACCCCCCTCACATCCATTCCCACACCGATCAGTCTGTCCTCAACCCCACCCTCATCCATTCCCACACCGATCAGTCTGTCCTCACCCCCCCCCACATCCACTCCCACACCGATCAGTCTGTCCTCAATCCCCCCCCACATCCATTCCCACACCGATCAGTCTGTCCTCAACCCCCCCTCACATCCATTCCCACACCGATCAGTCTGTCCTCAACCCCCCTCACATCCATTCCCACACCGATCAGTCTGTCCTCAACCCCACCCTCATCCATTCCCACACCGATCAGTCTGTCCTCACCCCCCCCACATCCACTCCCACACCGATCAGTCTGTCCTCAATCCCCCCCCACATCCATTCCCACACCGATCAGTCTGTCCTCAATCCCCCCCCACATCCATTCCCACACCGATCAGTCTGTCCTGATCAGTCTGTCCTCAACCCCCCCCTCACATCCATTCCCACACCGATCAGACTGTCCTCAACCCCCCCCTCACATCTATTCCCACACCGATCAGTCTGTCCTCAACCCCCCCCCCACATCCATTCCCACACCGATCAGTCTGTCCTCAACCCCACCCACATCTATTCCCACACCGATCAGTCTGTCCTCAACCCCCCCCTCACATCCATTCTGTCCTCAACCCCCCCCCCACATCCATTCCCACACCGATCAGTCTGTCCTCAAACCCCCTTCACATCCATTCCCACACCAATCAGTCTGTCCTCAACCCCCCCCTCACATCCATTCCCACACCGATCAGTCTGTCCTCAATCCCCCCCCACACATCCATTCCCACACCGATCAGTCTGTCCTCAACCCCCCCCACATCCATTCCCACACCGATCAGTCTGTCCTCAATCCCCCCCCACACATCCATTCCCACACCGATCAGTCTGTCCTCAATCCCCCCCCACACATCCATTCCCACACCGATCAGTCTGTCCTCAACCCCCCCCACATCCATTCCCACACCGATCAGTCTGTCCTCAATCCCCCCCCACACATCCATTCCCACACCGATCAGTCTGTCCTCAATCCCCCCCCACACATCCATTCCCACACCGATCAGTCTGTCCTCAACCCCACCCCCTCACATCCATTCCCACACCGATCAGTCTGTCCTCAACCCCACCCCCCCACATCCATTCCCACACCGATCAGTCTGTCCTCAACCCCCCCCTCACATCCATTCCCACACCGATCAGTCTGTCCTCAACCCCCCCCTCACATCTATTCCCACACCGATCAGTCTGTCCTCAACCCCCCCCTCACATCCATTCTGTCCTCAACCCCCCCCCCTCACATCCATTCCCACACCGATCAGTCTGTCCTCAACCCCCCCCTCACATCCATTCTGTCCTCAACCCCCCCCCTCACATCCATTCCCACACCGATCAGTCTGTCCTCAACCCCCCCCACATCCATTCCCACACCGATCAGTCTGTCCTCAACCCCCCCCTCACATCTATTCCCACACCGATCAGTCTGTCCTCAACCCCCCCCTCATCCATTCCCACACCGATCAGTCTGTCCTCAACCCCCCCCCCCACATCCATTCCCACACCGATCAGTCTGTCCTCAACCCCCCCCCCACATCCATTCCCACACCGATCAGTCTGTCCTCAACCCCCCCCCCACATCCATTCCCACACCGATCAGTCTGTCCTCAACCCCCCCCCCACATCCACTCCCACACCGATCAGTCTGTCCTCAACCCCACCCCCCCACATCCATTCCCACACCGATCAGTCTGCCCTCAACCCCCCCTCACATCCATTCCCACACCGATCAGTCTGCCCTCAACCCCCCCCTCACATCCATTCCCACACCGATCAGTCTGTCCTCAACCCCCCCCTCACATCCATTCCCACACCGATCAGTCTGTCCTCAACCCCCCCCCTCACATCCATTCCCACACCGATCAGTCTGTCCTCAACCCCCCCCCTCACATCCATTCCCACACCGATCAGTCTGTCCTCAACCCCCCCACACATCGATTCCCACACCGATCAGTCTGTCCTCAACCCCCCCCTCACATCCATTCCCACACCGATCAGTCTGTCCTCAAACCCCCTTCACATGCATTCCCACACCGATCAGTCTGTCCTCAACCCCCCCCCACATCCATTCCCACACCGATCAGTCTGTCCTCAACCCCCCCCCACACATCGATTCCCACACCGATCAGTCTGTCCTCAACCCCCCCCCCACATCCATTCCCACACCGATCAGTCTGTCCTCAAACCCCCTTCACATGCATTCCCACACCGATCAGTCTGCCCTCAACCCCCCCCCCACATCCATTCCCACACCGATCAGTCTGTCCTCAACCCCCCCCCACATCCATTCCCACACCGATCAGTCTGTCCTCAACCCCCCCCTCATCCATTCCCACACCGATCAGTCTGTCCTCAACCCCCCCCCCACATCCACTCCCACACCGATCAGTCTGCCCTCAACCCCCCCCCCACATCCATTCCCACACCGATCAGTCTGTCCTCAACCCCCCCCCCCACATCCACTCCCACACCGATCAGTCTGCCCTCAACCCCCCCCCCACATCCATTCCCACACCGATCAGTCTGCCCTCAACCCCCCCCTCACATCCATTCCCACACCGATCAGTCTGTCCTCAACCCCCCCCACATCCATTCCCACACCGATCAGTCTGTCCTCAACCCCCCCACACATCCATTCCCACACCGATCAGTCTGTCCTCAATCCCCCCCCACATCCATTCCCACACCGATCAGTCTGTCCTCAACCACCCCCACATCCATTCCCACACCGATCAGTCTGTCCTCAACCCCCCCCACATCCATTCCCACACCGATCAGTCTGTCCTCAATCCCCCCCACATCCATTCCCACACCGATCAGTCTGTCCTCAACCCCCCCACACATCCATTCCCACACCGATCAGTCTGTCCTCAACCCCCCCACACATCCATTCCCACACCGATCAGTCTGTCCTCAACCCCCCCCTCACATCCATTCCCACACCGATCAGTCTGCCCTCAACCCCCCCCCACATCCATTCCCACACCGATCAGTCTGTCCTCAACCCCCCCCCACATCCATTTCCACACCGATCAGTCTGTCCTCAACCCCCCCTCACATCCATTCCCACACCGATCAGTCTGCCCTCAACCCCCCCCACATCCATTCCCACACCGCTCAGTCTGTCCTCAACCCCCCCCCACATCCATTCCCACACCGATCAGTCTGTCCTCAACCCCCCCCCCACATCCATTCCCACACCGCTCAGTCTGTCCTCAACCCCCCCTCACATCCATTCCCACACCGATCAGTCTGTCCTCAACCCCCCCATCCTCTCCCACACCGCTCAGTCTGTCCTCAACCCCCCTCACATCCATTCCCACACCGATCAGTCTGTCCTCAACCCCCCCCACATCCATTCCCACACCGATCAGTCTGTCCTCAATCCCCCCCTCACATCCATTCCCACACCGATCAGTCTGTCCTCAACCCCCCCCCCCTCACATCCATTCCCACACCGATCAGTCTGTCCTCAACCCCCCCCCACATCCATTTCCACACCGATCAGTCTGTCCTCAACCCCCCCTCACATCCATTCCCACACCGATCAGTCTGCCCTCAACCCCCCCCACATCCATTCCCACACCGCTCAGTCTGTCCTCAACCCCCCCCCACATCCATTCCCACACCGATCAGTCTGTCCTCAACCCCCCCCCCACATCCATTCCCACACCGCTCAGTCTGTCCTCAACCCCCCCTCACATCCATTCCCACACCGATCAGTCTGTCCTAAACCCCCCCATCCTCTCCCACACCGCTCAGTCTGTCCTCAACCCCACCCCCTCACATCCATTCCCACACCGATCAGTCTGTCCTCAACCCCACCCCCCCACATCCATTCCCACACCGATCAGTCTGTCCTCAACCCCCCCCTCACATCCATTCCCACACCGATCAGTCTGTCCTCAACCCCCCCCTCACATCTATTCCCACACCGATCAGTCTGTCCTCAACCCCCCCCTCACATCCATTCTGTCCTCAACCCCCCCCCCTCACATCCATTCCCACACCGATCAGTCTGTCCTCAACCCCCCCCTCACATCCATTCTGTCCTCAACCCCCCCCCTCACATCCATTCCCACACCGATCAGTCTGTCCTCAACCCCCCCCACATCCATTCCCACACCGATCAGTCTGTCCTCAACCCCCCCCTCACATCTATTCCCACACCGATCAGTCTGTCCTCAACCCCCCCCTCATCCATTCCCACACCGATCAGTCTGTCCTCAACCCCCCCCCCACATCCATTCCCACACCGATCAGTCTGTCCTCAACCCCCCCCCCACATCCATTCCCACACCGATCAGTCTGTCCTCAACCCCCCCCCCACATCCATTCCCACACCGATCAGTCTGTCCTCAACCCCCCCCCCCACATCCACTCCCACACCGATCAGTCTGTCCTCAACCCCACCCCCCCACATCCATTCCCACACCGATCAGTCTGCCCTCAACCCCCCCCTCACATCCATTCCCACACCGATCAGTCTGCCCTCAACCCCCCCCTCACATCCATTCCCACACCGATCAGTCTGTCCTCAACCCCCCCCTCACATCCATTCCCACACCGATCAGTCTGTCCTCAACCCCCCCCTCACATCCATTCCCACACCGATCAGTCTGTCCTCAACCCCCCCCCTCACATCCATTCCCACACCGATCAGTCTGTCCTCAACCCCCCCACACATCGATTCCCACACCGATCAGTCTGTCCTCAACCCCCCCCTCACATCCATTCCCACACCGATCAGTCTGTCCTCAAACCCCCTTCACATGCATTCCCACACCGATCAGTCTGTCCTCAACCCCCCCCCACATCCATTCCCACACCGATCAGTCTGTCCTCAACCCCCCCCACACATCGATTCCCACACCGATCAGTCTGTCCTCAACCCCCCCCCCACATCCATTCCCACACCGATCAGTCTGTCCTCAAACCCCCTTCACATGCATTCCCACACCGATCAGTCTGCCCTCAACCCCCCCCCCACATCCATTCCCACACCGATCAGTCTGTCCTCAACCCCCCCCCACATCCATTCCCACACCGATCAGTCTGTCCTCAACCCCCCCCTCATCCATTCCCACACCGATCAGTCTGTCCTCAACCCCCCCCCCACATCCACTCCCACACCGATCAGTCTGCCCTCAACCCCCCCCCCACATCCATTCCCACACCGATCAGTCTGTCCTCAACCCCCCCCCCCACATCCACTCCCACACCGATCAGTCTGCCCTCAACCCCCCCCCCACATCCATTCCCACACCGATCAGTCTGCCCTCAACCCCCCCCTCACATCCATTCCCACACCGATCAGTCTGTCCTCAACCCCCCCCACATCCATTCCCACACCGATCAGTCTGTCCTCAACCCCCCCACACATCCATTCCCACACCGATCAGTCTGTCCTCAATCCCCCCCCACATCCATTCCCACACCGATCAGTCTGTCCTCAACCACCCCCACATCCATTCCCACACCGATCAGTCTGTCCTCAACCCCCCCCACATCCATTCCCACACCGATCAGTCTGTCCTCAATCCCCCCCACATCCATTCCCACACCGATCAGTCTGTCCTCAACCCCCCCACACATCCATTCCCACACCGATCAGTCTGTCCTCAACCCCCCCACACATCCATTCCCACACCGATCAGTCTGTCCTCAACCCCCCCCTCACATCCATTCCCACACCGATCAGTCTGCCCTCAACCCCCCCCCACATCCATTCCCACACCGATCAGTCTGTCCTCAACCCCCCCCACATCCATTTCCACACCGATCAGTCTGTCCTCAACCCCCCCTCACATCCATTCCCACACCGATCAGTCTGCCCTCAACCCCCCCCACATCCATTCCCACACCGCTCAGTCTGTCCTCAACCCCCCCCCACATCCATTCCCACACCGATCAGTCTGTCCTCAACCCCCCCCCCACATCCATTCCCACACCGCTCAGTCTGTCCTCAACCCCCCCTCACATCCATTCCCACACCGATCAGTCTGTCCTCAACCCCCCCATCCTCTCCCACACCGCTCAGTCTGTCCTCAACCCCCCTCACATCCATTCCCACACCGATCAGTCTGTCCTCAACCCCCCCCACATCCATTCCCACACCGATCAGTCTGTCCTCAATCCCCCCCTCACATCCATTCCCACACCGATCAGTCTGTCCTCAACCCCCCCCCCCTCACATCCATTCCCACACCGATCAGTCTGTCCTCAACCCCCCCCCACATCCATTTCCACACCGATCAGTCTGTCCTCAACCCCCCCTCACATCCATTCCCACACCGATCAGTCTGCCCTCAACCCCCCCCACATCCATTCCCACACCGCTCAGTCTGTCCTCAACCCCCCCCCACATCCATTCCCACACCGATCAGTCTGTCCTCAACCCCCCCCCCACATCCATTCCCACACCGCTCAGTCTGTCCTCAACCCCCCCTCACATCCATTCCCACACCGATCAGTCTGTCCTAAACCCCCCCATCCTCTCCCACACCGCTCAGTCTGTCCTCAACCCCCCTCACATCCATTCCCACACCGATCAGTCTGTCCTCAACCCCCCCCACATCCATTCCCACACCGATCAGTCTGTCCTCAATCCCCCCCTCACATCCATTCCCACACCGATCAGTCTGTCCTCAACCCCCCCCCCCTCACATCCATTCCCACACCGATCAGTCTGTCCTCAACCCCACCCCCCCACATCCACTCCCACACCGATCAGTCTGTCCTCAACCCCCTCACATCCATTCCCACACCGATCAGTCTGTCCTCAATCCCCCCCCACATCCATTCCCACACCGATCAGTCTGTCCTCAACCCCCCCTCACATCCACTCCCACACCGATCAGTCTGTCCTCAACCCCCCCCCCACATCCACTCCCACACCGATCAGTCTGTCCTCAACCCCACCCCCCCACATCCATTCCCACACCGATCAGTCTGTCCTCAACCCCACCCCCCCACATCCATTCCCACACCGATCAGTCTGTCCTCAACCCCCCCCTCATCCATTCCCACACCGATCAGTCTGTCCTCAATCCCCCCCTCACATCCATTCCCACACCGATCAGTCTGTCCTCAACCCCCCCCTCACATCCATTCCCACACCGATCAGTCTGTCCTCAACCCCCCCCACATCCATTCCCACACCGATCAGTCTGTCCTCAACCCCCCCCCACATCCATTCCCACACCGATCAGTCTGTCCTCAACCCCCCCCCCTCACATCCATTCCCACACCGATCAGTCTGTCCTCAACCCCCCCCCCACATCCACTCCCACACCGATCAGTCTGTCCTCAACCCCCCCCTCACATCCATTCCCACACCGATCAGTCTGTCCTCAACCCCCTCCCCTCACATCCATTCCCACACCGATCAGTCCGTCCTCAACCCCCCCCCACATCCATTCCCACACCGATCAGTCTGTCCTCAACCCCACCCCCCCACATCCATTCCCACACCGATCAGTCTGTCCTCAACCCCACCCTCATCCATTCCCACACCGATCAGTCTGTCCTCAACCCCCCCACATCCATTCCCACACCGATCAGTCTGTCCTCAACCCCCCCACATCCATTCCCACACCGATCAGTCTGTCCTCAACCCCCCCCCTCACATCCATTCCCACACCGATCAGTCTGTCCTCAACCCCCCCTCACATCCATTCCCACACCGATCAGTCTGTCCTCAACCCCCCCCTCACATCCATTCCCACACCGATCAGTCTGTCCTCAACCCCCCCCCACATCTATTCCCACACCGATCAGTCTGTCCTCAACCCCCCCCCCACATCCATTCCCACACCGATCAGTCTGTCCTCAACCCCACCCACATCTATTCCCACACCGATCAGTCTGTCCTCAACCCCCCCCTCACATCCATTCTGTCCTCAACCCCCCCCCTCACATCCATTCCCACACCGATCAGTCTGCCCTCAACCCCCCCCTCACATCCATTCCCACACCGATCAGTCTGTCCTCAATCCCCCCCCACATCCATTCCCACACCGATCAGTCTGTCCTGATCAGTCTGTCCTCAACCCCCCCCTCACATCCATTCCCACACCGATCAGACTGTCCTCAACCCCCCCCTCACATCTATTCCCACACCGATCAGTCTGTCCTCAACCCCCCCCCCACATCCATTCCCACACCGATCAGTCTGTCCTCAACCCCACCCACATCTATTCCCACACCGATCAGTCTGTCCTCAACCCCCCCCTCACATCCATTCTGTCCTCAACCCCCCCCCCCACATCCATTCCCACACCGATCAGTCTGTCCTCAAACCCCCTTCACATCCATTCCCACACCAATCAGTCTGTCCTCAACCCCCCCCTCACATCCATTCCCACACCGATCAGTCTGTCCTCAATCCCCCCCCACACATCCATTCCCACACCGATCAGTCTGTCCTCAACCCCCCCCACATCCATTCCCACACCGATCAGTCTGTCCTCAATCCCCCCCCACACATCCATTCCCACACCGATCAGTCTGTCCTCAATCCCCCCCCACACATCCATTCCCACACCGATCAGTCTGTCCTCAACCCCCCCCACATCCATTCCCACACCGATCAGTCTGTCCTCAATCCCCCCCCACACATCCATTCCCACACCGATCAGTCTGTCCTCAATCCCCCCCCACACATCCATTCCCACACCGATCAGTCTGTCCTCAACCCCACCCCCTCACATCCATTCCCACACCGATCAGTCTGTCCTCAACCCCACCCCCCCACATCCATTCCCACACCGATCAGTCTGTCCTCAACCCCCCCCTCACATCCATTCCCACACCGATCAGTCTGTCCTCAACCCCCCCCTCACATCTATTCCCACACCGATCAGTCTGTCCTCAACGCCCCCCTCACATCCATTCTGTCCTCAACCCCCCCCCCTCACATCCATTCCCACACCGATCAGTCTGTCCTCAACCCCCCCCTCACATCCATTCTGTCCTCAACCCCCCCCCTCACATCCATTCCCACACCGATCAGTCTGTCCTCAACCCCCCCCACATCCATTCCCACACCGATCAGTCTGTCCTCAACCCCCCCCTCACATCTATTCCCACACCGATCAGTCTGTCCTCAACCCCCCCATCCTCTCCCACACCGCTCAGTCTGTCCTCAACCCCCCTCACATCCATTCCCACACCGATCAGTCTGTCCTCAACCCCCCCCACATCCATTCCCACACCGATCAGTCTGTCCTCAATCCCCCCCTCACATCCATTCCCACACCGATCAGTCTGTCCTCAACCCCCCCCCCCTCACATCCATTCCCACACCGATCAGTCTGTCCTCAACCCCCCCCCACATCCATTTCCACACCGATCAGTCTGTCCTCAACCCCCCCTCACATCCATTCCCACACCGATCAGTCTGCCCTCAACCCCCCCCACATCCATTCCCACACCGCTCAGTCTGTCCTCAACCCCCCCCCACATCCATTCCCACACCGATCAGTCTGTCCTCAACCCCCCCCCCACATCCATTCCCACACCGCTCAGTCTGTCCTCAACCCCCCCTCACATCCATTCCCACACCGATCAGTCTGTCCTAAACCCCCCCATCCTCTCCCACACCGCTCAGTCTGTCCTCAACCCCCCTCACATCCATTCCCACACCGATCAGTCTGTCCTCAACCCCCCCCACATCCATTCCCACACCGATCAGTCTGTCCTCAATCCCCCCCTCACATCCATTCCCACACCGATCAGTCTGTCCTCAACCCCCCCCCCCTCACATCCATTCCCACACCGATCAGTCTGTCCTCAACCCCACCCCCCCACATCCACTCCCACACCGATCAGTCTGTCCTCAACCCCCTCACATCCATTCCCACACCGATCAGTCTGTCCTCAATCCCCCCCCACATCCATTCCCACACCGATCAGTCTGTCCTCAACCCCCCCTCACATCCACTCCCACACCGATCAGTCTGTCCTCAACCCCCCCCCCACATCCACTCCCACACCGATCAGTCTGTCCTCAACCCCACCCCCCCACATCCATTCCCACACCGATCAGTCTGTCCTCAACCCCACCCCCCCACATCCATTCCCACACCGATCAGTCTGTCCTCAACCCCCCCCTCATCCATTCCCACACCGATCAGTCTGTCCTCAATCCCCCCCTCACATCCATTCCCACACCGATCAGTCTGTCCTCAACCCCCCCCTCACATCCATTCCCACACCGATCAGTCTGTCCTCAACCCCCCCCACATCCATTCCCACACCGATCAGTCTGTCCTCAACCCCCCCCCACATCCATTCCCACACCGATCAGTCTGTCCTCAACCCCCCCCCCTCACATCCATTCCCACACCGATCAGTCTGTCCTCAACCCCCCCCCCACATCCACTCCCACACCGATCAGTCTGTCCTCAACCCCCCCCTCACATCCATTCCCACACCGATCAGTCTGTCCTCAACCCCCTCCCCTCACATCCATTCCCACACCGATCAGTCCGTCCTCAACCCCCCCCCACATCCATTCCCACACCGATCAGTCTGTCCTCAACCCCACCCCCCCACATCCATTCCCACACCGATCAGTCTGTCCTCAACCCCACCCTCATCCATTCCCACACCGATCAGTCTGTCCTCAACCCCCCCACATCCATTCCCACACCGATCAGTCTGTCCTCAACCCCCCCACATCCATTCCCACACCGATCAGTCTGTCCTCAACCCCCCCCCTCACATCCATTCCCACACCGATCAGTCTGTCCTCAACCCCCCCTCACATCCATTCCCACACCGATCAGTCTGTCCTCAACCCCCCCCTCACATCCATTCCCACACCGATCAGTCTGTCCTCAACCCCCCCCCACATCTATTCCCACACCGATCAGTCTGTCCTCAACCCCCCCCCCACATCCATTCCCACACCGATCAGTCTGTCCTCAACCCCACCCACATCTATTCCCACACCGATCAGTCTGTCCTCAACCCCCCCCTCACATCCATTCTGTCCTCAACCCCCCCCCTCACATCCATTCCCACACCGATCAGTCTGCCCTCAACCCCCCCCTCACATCCATTCCCACACCGATCAGTCTGTCCTCAATCCCCCCCCACATCCATTCCCACACCGATCAGTCTGTCCTGATCAGTCTGTCCTCAACCCCCCCCTCACATCCATTCCCACACCGATCAGACTGTCCTCAACCCCCCCCTCACATCTATTCCCACACCGATCAGTCTGTCCTCAACCCCCCCCCCACATCCATTCCCACACCGATCAGTCTGTCCTCAACCCCACCCACATCTATTCCCACACCGATCAGTCTGTCCTCAACCCCCCCCTCACATCCATTCTGTCCTCAACCCCCCCCCCCACATCCATTCCCACACCGATCAGTCTGTCCTCAAACCCCCTTCACATCCATTCCCACACCAATCAGTCTGTCCTCAACCCCCCCCTCACATCCATTCCCACACCGATCAGTCTGTCCTCAATCCCCCCCCACACATCCATTCCCACACCGATCAGTCTGTCCTCAACCCCCCCCACATCCATTCCCACACCGATCAGTCTGTCCTCAATCCCCCCCCACACATCCATTCCCACACCGATCAGTCTGTCCTCAATCCCCCCCCACACATCCATTCCCACACCGATCAGTCTGTCCTCAACCCCCCCCACATCCATTCCCACACCGATCAGTCTGTCCTCAATCCCCCCCCACACATCCATTCCCACACCGATCAGTCTGTCCTCAATCCCCCCCCACACATCCATTCCCACACCGATCAGTCTGTCCTCAACCCCACCCCCTCACATCCATTCCCACACCGATCAGTCTGTCCTCAACCCCACCCCCCCACATCCATTCCCACACCGATCAGTCTGTCCTCAACCCCCCCCTCACATCCATTCCCACACCGATCAGTCTGTCCTCAACCCCCCCCTCACATCTATTCCCACACCGATCAGTCTGTCCTCAACGCCCCCCTCACATCCATTCTGTCCTCAACCCCCCCCCCTCACATCCATTCCCACACCGATCAGTCTGTCCTCAACCCCCCCCTCACATCCATTCTGTCCTCAACCCCCCCCCTCACATCCATTCCCACACCGATCAGTCTGTCCTCAACCCCCCCCACATCCATTCCCACACCGATCAGTCTGTCCTCAACCCCCCCCTCACATCTATTCCCACACCGATCAGTCTGTCCTCAACCCCCCCCTCATCCATTCCCACACCGATCAGTCTGTCCTCAACCCCCCCCCCCCACATCCATTCCCACACCGATCAGTCTGTCCTCAACCCCCCCCCCACATCCATTCCCACACCGATCAGTCTGTCCTCAACCCCCCCCCCACATCCATTCCCACACCGATCAGTCTGTCCTCAACCCCCCCCCCACATCCACTCCCACACCGATCAGTCTGTCCTCAACCCCACCCCCCCACATCCATTCCCACACCGATCAGTCTGCCCTCAACCCCCCCCTCACATCCATTCCCACACCGATCAGTCTGCCCTCAACCCCCCCCTCACATCCATTCCCACACCGATCAGTCTGTCCTCAACCCCCCCCTCACATCCATTCCCACACCGATCAGTCTGTCCTCAACCCCCCCCTCACATCCATTCCCACACCGATCAGTCTGTCCTCAACCCCCCCCTCACATCCATTCCCACACCGATCAGTCTGTCCTCAACCCCCCCACACATCGATTCCCACACCGATCAGTCTGTCCTCAACCCCCCCCTCACATCCATTCCCACACCGATCAGTCTGTCCTCAAACCCCCTTCACATGCATTCCCACACCGATCAGTCTGTCCTCAACCCCCCCCACATCCATTCCCACACCGATCAGTCTGTCCTCAACCCCCCCACACATCGATTCCCACACCGATCAGTCTGTCCTCAACCCCCCCCCCACATCCATTCCCACACCGATCAGTCTGTCCTCAAACCCCCTTCACATGCATTCCCACACCGATCAGTCTGCCCTCAACCCCCCCCCCACATCCATTCCCACACCGATCAGTCTGTCCTCAACCCCCCCCCACATCCATTCCCACACCGATCAGTCTGTCCTCAACCCCCCCCTCATCCATTCCCACACCGATCAGTCTGTCCTCAACCCCCCCCCCACATCCACTCCCACACCGATCAGTCTGCCCTCAACCCCCCCCCACATCCATTCCCACACCGATCAGTCTGTCCTCAACCCCCCCCCCACATCCACTCCCACACCGATCAGTCTGCCCTCAACCCCCCCCCCACATCCATTCCCACACCGATCAGTCTGCCCTCAACCCCCCCCTCACATCCATTCCCACACCGATCAGTCTGTCCTCAACCCCCCCCACATCCATTCCCACACCGATCAGTCTGTCCTCAACCCCCCCACACATCCATTCCCACACCGATCAGTCTGTCCTCAATCCCCCCCCCACATCCATTCCCACACCGATCAGTCTGTCCTCAATCCCCCCCCCACATCCATTCCCACACCGATCAGTCTGTCCTCAACCACCCCCACATCCATTCCCACACCGATCAGTCTGTCCTCAACCCCCCCCACATCCATTCCCACACCGATCAGTCTGTCCTCAATCCCCCCCACATCCATTCCCACACCGATCAGTCTGTCCTCAACCCCCCCACACATCCATTCCCACACCGATCAGTCTGTCCTCAACCCCCCCACACATCCATTCCCACACCGATCAGTCTGTCCTCAACCCCCCCCTCACATCCATTCCCACACCGATCAGTCTGCCCTCAACCCCCCCCCACATCCATTCCCACACCGATCAGTCTGTCCTCAACCCCCCCCACATCCATTTCCACACCGATCAGTCTGTCCTCAACCCCCCCTCACATCCATTCCCACACCGATCAGTCTGCCCTCAACCCCCCCCACATCCATTCCCACACCGCTCAGTCTGTCCTCAACCCCCCCCCACATCCATTCCCACACCGATCAGTCTGTCCTCAACCCCCCCCCCACATCCATTCCCACACCGCTCAGTCTGTCCTCAACCCCCCCTCACATCCATTCCCACACCGATCAGTCTGTCCTCAACCCCCCCATCCTCTCCCACACCGCTCAGTCTGTCCTCAACCCCCCTCACATCCATTCCCACACCGATCAGTCTGTCCTCAACCCCCCCCACATCCATTCCCACACCGATCAGTCTGTCCTCAATCCCCCCCTCACATCCATTCCCACACCGATCAGTCTGTCCTCAACCCCCCCCCCCCCTCACATCCATTCCCACACCGATCAGTCTGTCCTCAACCCCACCCCCCCACATCCACTCCCACACCGATCAGTCTGTCCTCAACCCCCTCACATCCATTCCCACACCGATCAGTCTGTCCTCAATCCCCCCCCACATCCATTCCCACACCGATCAGTCTGTCCTCAACCCCCCCTCACATCCACTCCCACACCGATCAGTCTGTCCTCAACCCCCCCCCCCCACATCCACTCCCACACCGATCAGTCTGTCCTCAACCCCACCCCCCCACATCCATTCCCACACCGATCAGTCTGTCCTCAACCCCACCCCCCCACATCCATTCCCACACCGATCAGTCTGTCCTCAACCCCCCCCTCATCCATTCCCACACCGATCAGTCTGTCCTCAATCCCCCCCTCACATCCATTCCCACACCGATCAGTCTGTCCTCAACCCCCCCCTCACATCCATTCCCACACCGATCAGTCTGTCCTCAACCCCCCCCACATCCATTCCCACACCGATCAGTCTGTCCTCAACCCCCCCCCACATCCATTCCCACACCGATCAGTCTGTCCTCAACCCCCCCCCCTCACATCCATTCCCACACCGATCAGTCTGTCCTCAACCCCCCCCCCACATCCACTCCCACACCGATCAGTCTGTCCTCAACCCCCCCCTCACATCCATTCCCACACCGATCAGTCTGTCCTCAACCCCCTCCCCTCACATCCATTCCCACACCGATCAGTCCGTCCTCAACCCCCCCCACATCCATTCCCACACCGATCAGTCTGTCCTCAACCCCACCCCCCCACATCCATTCCCACACCGATCAGTCTGTCCTCAACCCCACCCTCATCCATTCCCACACCGATCAGTCTGTCCTCAACCCCCCCACATCCATTCCCACACCGATCAGTCTGTCCTCAACCCCCCCACATCCATTCCCACACCGATCAGTCTGTCCTCAACCCCCCCCCTCACATCCATTCCCACACCGATCAGTCTGTCCTCAACCCCCCCTCACATCCATTCCCACACCGATCAGTCTGTCCTCAACCCCCCCCTCACATCCATTCCCACACCGATCAGTCTGTCCTCAACCCCCCCCCACATCTATTCCCACACCGATCAGTCTGTCCTCAACCCCCCCCCCACATCCATTCCCACACCGATCAGTCTGTCCTCAATCCCCCCCTCACATCCATTCCCACACCGATCAGTCTGTCCTCAACCCCCCCCCCCCTCACATCCATTCCCACACCGATCAGTCTGTCCTCAACCCCACCCCCCCACATCCACTCCCACACCGATCAGTCTGTCCTCAACCCCCTCACATCCATTCCCACACCGATCAGTCTGTCCTCAATCCCCCCCCACATCCATTCCCACACCGATCAGTCTGTCCTCAACCCCCCCTCACATCCACTCCCACACCGATCAGTCTGTCCTCAACCCCCCCCCCACATCCACTCCCACACCGATCAGTCTGTCCTCAACCCCACCCCCCCACATCCATTCCCACACCGATCAGTCTGTCCTCAACCCCACCCCCCCACATCCATTCCCACACCGATCAGTCTGTCCTCAACCCCCCCCTCATCCATTCCCACACCGATCAGTCTGTCCTCAATCCCCCCCTCACATCCATTCCCACACCGATCAGTCTGTCCTCAACCCCCCCCTCACATCCATTCCCACACCGATCAGTCTGTCCTCAACCCCCCCCACATCCATTCCCACACCGATCAGTCTGTCCTCAACCCCCCCCACATCCATTCCCACACCGATCAGTCTGTCCTCAACCCCCCCCCCTCACATCCATTCCCACACCGATCAGTCTGTCCTCAACCCCCCCCCCACATCCACTCCCACACCGATCAGTCTGTCCTCAACCCCCCCCTCACATCCATTCCCACACCGATCAGTCTGTCCTCAACCCCCTCCCCTCACATCCATTCCCACACCGATCAGTCCGTCCTCAACCCCCCCCACATCCATTCCCACACCGATCAGTCTGTCCTCAACCCCACCCCCCCACATCCATTCCCACACCGATCAGTCTGTCCTCAACCCCACCCTCATCCATTCCCACACCGATCAGTCTGTCCTCAACCCCCCCACATCCATTCCCACACCGATCAGTCTGTCCTCAACCCCCCCACATCCATTCCCACACCGATCAGTCTGTCCTCAACCCCCCCCCTCACATCCATTCCCACACCGATCAGTCTGTCCTCAACCCCCCCTCACATCCATTCCCACACCGATCAGTCTGCCCTCAACCCCCCCCTCACATCCATTCCCACACCGATCAGTCTGTCCTCAACCCCCCCCCACATCTATTCCCACACCGATCAGTCTGTCCTCAACCCCCCCCCCACATCCATTCCCACACCGATCAGTCTGTCCTCAACCCCACCCACATCTATTCCCACACCGATCAGTCTGTCCTCAACCCCCCCCTCACATCCATTCTGTCCTCAACCCCCCCCCTCACATCCATTCCCACACCGATCAGTCTGCCCTCAACCCCCCCCTCACATCCATTCCCACACCGATCAGTCTGTCCTCAATCCCCCCCCACATCCATTCCCACACCGATCAGACTGTCCCCAACCCCCCCCTCACATCTATTCCCACACCGATCAGTCTGTCCTCAACCCCCCCCCCACATCCATTCCCACACCGATCAGTCTGTCCTCAACCCCACCCACATCTATTCCCACACCGATCAGTCTGTCCTCAACCCCCCCCTCACATCCATTCTGTCCTCAACCCCCCCCCTCACATCCATTCCCACACCGATCAGTCTGCCCTCAACCCCCCCCTCACATCCATTCCCACACCGATCAGTCTGTCCTCAACCCCCCCCTCACATCCATTCCCACACCGATCAGACTGTCCTCAACCCCCCCCTCACATCTATTCCCACACCGATCAGTCTGTCCTCAACCCCCCCCCCACATCCATTCCCACACCGATCAGTCTGTCCTCAACCCCACCCACATCTATTCCCACACCGATCAGTCTGTCCTCAACCCCCCCCTCACATCCATTCTGTCCTCAACCCCCCCCCCCACATCCATTCCCACACCGATCAGTCTGTCCTCAAACCCCCTTCACATCCATTCCCACACCAATCAGTCTGTCCTCAACCCCCCCCTCACATCCATTCCCACACCGATCAGTCTGTCCTCAACCCCCCCTCACATCCATTCCCACACCGATCAGTCTGTCCTCAACCCCCCCCTCACATCCATTCCCACACCGATCAGTCTGTCCTCAACCCCCCCCCACATCTATTCCCACACCGATCAGTCTGTCCTCAACCCCCCCCCCACATCCATTCCCACACCGATCAGTCTGTCCTCAACCCCACCCACATCTATTCCCACACCGATCAGTCTGTCCTCAACCCCCCCCTCACATCCATTCTGTCCTCAACCCCCCCCCTCACATCCATTCCCACACCGATCAGTCTGCCCTCAACCCCCCCCTCACATCCATTCCCACACCGATCAGTCTGTCCTCAAACCCCCTTCACATCCATTCCCACACCGATCAGTCTGTCCTCAACCCCCCCTCACATCCATTCCCACACCAATCAGTCTGTCCTCAACCCCCCCTCACATGCATTCCCACACCGATCAGTCTGTCCTCAATCCCCCCCTCACATCCATTCCCACACCGATCAGTCTGTCCTCAACCCCCCCACACATGCATTCCCACACCGATCAGTCTGTCCTCAATCCCCCCACATCCATTCCCACACCGATCAGTCTGACCTCGGCCTCTTCCATTACCACGGGATTGCTAAGCACAAAACTTAAGGAACAGCACCTCATATTCAACCTGAGGTGTGTCCAATCTGGCGCTGTGAACACGGAAGTGACCTATTTCTGTCAACTGCTCCCCAATCTCTCCTCTTGATCAACTCAAGTTTCTTCCAAGCCCAGCCCAGCCCCCATCACCCTCTGTATTTCTCCTCCTCCAACTCATCCATCTGTCCCATCACCCACACTCAGCTTCCACTGGATCCACTCATCCCTACTCTTCCCACCTCCCCATTTGGCTCGATACTCCACCTTCCTTTCCTATCAGACTCCATTATCTACAGCCCTTGTTGCCTCCACCCACTGCCTCGCAAACTCTCTCAATGCTCCCCTCCACACCCGAGGAAGAGGTGATTTGAAGGATTGTCTCTAGAGCTGCCACCACCCATTCCCTTCATCTCTTCACTGCTCTCTTCCCTCTATCCTTCAGTCCAAGTGAAGGCTCTCAACTTGAAACAGCGACGGTCCCATTTCCCAATGCTGCCTGACATGCCGAGTCTTTTTTAGCATTTTGTGCTTTGCTCCAGATTCCAGTGTTTTCGGTCCTGTGCTTCACTGCTGCCTTGTCAACTGGCTGAGGTCCTTGGGATAGAGTAAAGGGGCTCATCGGGCAGTATAGTCTGCATCAAACAAATTATTTTCACCAGCACTTGGCTGGGGGCAAGGGTCTAACCATACAAAGAGTCAGCTGCGGGGAGCTGATTCTGTCTGTGTACAAGGTGTCCAAACATCTGAAATCTGCCAGTTACCAGCCACACCTGGCCGTCCTTGGCAGGTCTGGATCACATTCTTCCAAGAGGTCATTCATGATGATTTTAGATTTTGGATTTAGATTTACTTACCACATATACACCAAAACATACAGTGAAACACATCAATTACTTTAACCTAAGGATGTGGTGGAGCAGCCTGCAAGTGTCACCACATATTCTGGTGCCAAAAAGGTGTGCCCACCATGCTTGGCAGAACAATACAGAACACAGTGAAACAGAGGGCAAAGGGACAAAGTAACAACAGCAAAACAAATCTGTTCCTCTTAACAAGCCAAGTAAACCAATGGCAATTAGGGATGGGAAATAAACGCTGGTCTTCACAGAGGCGCCCAAATCCATAGAAATTAATTCATAGCGCTGAAGGTGTCCAATATATTAAATCAGTTTGATATAATGTCTGAAAACCCAAATTTTACCACAAGTTGCTGGAGAACTCAATTCTGGAAACAGTTACTACAGTAAGTGACTTCAGAAGACCCAATCTCTCCGGTGAAGGCAACCAGCTTGTCTCAGCCACAGGGCATCCTTGCAAATTTGCTTTTAAGTGTCTCCCAGTCAGACTGGGAGGAGCCAATATGTCAAATTCTGGCCAGCAACACCAACACTCCAACAACAAAATGTTAAATTATGGGCAGCATTGGCACTTTTTTGGCAATGTGGGATTCTAGACAAAGACCCACTTGCAATAAATCTTGGTGCAAGGTTGGACTGTGTGAACTACCAGCAGCATTTTACCTCAGATGATGTGGAGTGCACAAAGGCCTTTTCAGCAACTGCTTTGTTAGCATCTGTGTGACAAGTGCATCACGTACATGGCCCTCTGCATCCACTTGATTTGTGGGGCCCTCATTTGTGGAGCCAAGAAATCCAGTAGTCCGAAGTTTCTGTCTATGATCCAAACGTCCTCAGGAACAACAATAGGAAACTTTAACCCCCTGTTCCTTGACTTAGATTATTCAGGCATTTACAGCTAATTACCAACAAACTTTTTGTAACTACCTTCTAAATAAATCAAGTCTTTGCAAGGTCCCGGATGAGTTTACAGCCAGTGGTCTTTGGTTGGGCGTCAATCCAAGGCCACTCAGACGTGCATTATCTAACTCACCAGAACGGTGCCTGCTCTGCCAAGGTCTCCTTCAGGAGCTTAAATGCAGTTAATGCATAAAGCACCAATCAGTCAACTTTCCTGCATTAGTTATCAGTTCTGCCAGGGCATTACTCAGACCTCGGCAAGCATCTGCCCATCAGAACCCAGGGATGGCCTACTTTAATGCCAGTCTTATGGACGCCTCAACATAAGAGACCTTTTTTTTAATATAAAGTTGAGCTTTATTTGTCACATGTACATTGAAATGTTTATCTGTGTCAAATCAAGTTAGTGAGGATTGTGCTGGGCAACCCACAAGTGTTGCCACACTTCTGGTGCCAATATAACTTGCCCACAACTCACTAACATTAACCCACATACCTTTGGAATACAGATGACCCCCCACTTTACAAAGGTAGAGCTTTCCTATGAAGCCTTTCTTAAGCCGAAATGGCGTAAAGTGAAGAACCATTAATTTATATGGCAAAAATTTTCGTAAAAGTGAAAATCCTCTTTGCAGTGCGAAAACAGGTTACTAATGTAGGTCTTTTGTAAAAGCAAAGTGGAGAGAACATTTGTAAAGCGGGGGACATCTGTATTGAGGAAGCCAGAAAAATCCTAAATGGTCTTGGGAGAACGTACAAACTCGTTACAGCAGAGGGAATCCAACCCCGATCTTACAGTCGGTGTGCCAAACACTACGCTACCATGCCACCCCCGCAAGAACAAGCCCCCACAGGTGAGCCGCACGGAGGCGTAGTGGTTTGCACAATGCTCCGCAGTACAGTCAACCCAGGTTCAATTCCTGCTGCTGCCTGTAAGGAGTTTGTACATTCTCCCCATGACTGTCTGGGCTTCCTCCCACAGTTCAAAGATATACCAGCTGGTCATTAAAAAATGGTCCCGTGAATTGGGGGTTGCTAGGCAGTGTGGCTTGAAGGGCTGGAATGGCCTATTCTGCACTGTATCTCAATAAAAAATACATATAGTAATAAACACAAATTGACATATATAGAAGTGAACAAGTACAAATGGCAGAATTAGCTTCCTCACTCATTAATGATTGTTCTTTCTTATGCACTTTTGTTGCTATCCATTACCACACTGTGGGGATATGGTGGTCACAGACTGGCTTTTATATATTTTGACTAAGGGTTGTCTGTAGCAACAGACCTTTTTCTTACCCAGGATTGCCTCTACATTAAGTAACCAGACACACAGTGCTACACAGCACCTTTACCACTGTGTCCCACAGTTTGGGAGACCAATTCCAACTGGTAATCAAAATGCAAAACATTGCAGATGCTGGAAATCCAAAACAAAGTGTTCGAGACACTTGACAGCTCTGGCAGAGATGGGGACAAAAAGGTTAATGTTTCAGTTTGTTGGAACTGGCTGGTTTGTATACAAACTGGAATGGTTGATTATACGATGTTGAGAGCTATATCGTGCCAAGTTGGATGACGAAATGCTGTTTCAGGTAGCTTTGGACTTTGTATAAAAAGCAGATGCCCAGGGGTGAGGGTGAGGGTGAGGACGATGGAAAGCTAAGATCCCCCACACACCGACAACGATACTGAGCACATCTCCTCCCATCCCAATTCCTGCAAAGGCCTCCCCTCGGTGTTCCCAGTTTCTCCGGCTTTTGCACACCTGCTGAGCCTTGATCATGGCTGGTGGTGCTCAACTGCATTTCTTAGCTTCCTGTTCATTCTGCCTCTCCTACATGGACAGGACTGTTCCCCGACCTCATCTTCCACCAGCCTCCACGTTCAACATTAACCTCAGGGCACCATCTCTGTAGCTGGAACACTGTACTGTGCATTCTGTTTTCCCCCTCGCTATCTTGATGTATTTATATATGACATGCCAAGGTCTCATATTGATTACTTCCAGTCAAGACAGCGCTAAGCTGCCGTCTCCATTGAGATCAGGGCTCAGTCTTAGTTGTTGTTTAAGTTGATTGGGACAGTCTTAGGAGTAGAGAGCTGTCAGGTCAGGAATGTGCAGCAGTTAGGAGGTCAGAGTAGGGATTAGGGACTGGGATGTGGAGGAATTAGAAGTCAGACCTCCTCTTTAGGTTTGAAGTCCAGAGAGACATTTACAGGTGACAAATTGCATCCATAGTCTACGCCTCCACTCCACATTCGAAGGCCAGCAATGTAGACAAAGGACATCCATGAATGTTGGGATGTCTCAGGATTGGATTGAGGTTAGACAGCGCGCCCAGGATTCCTAGTCCTGTCCTGTCATTAACTGGTCGGGGGGGAGAGAATGCCGAAGTCAAAATCTAATGGCTGAAGCGTGGAGACTAGAGGCCCTGAGGCCTGTCCTGGAGTTGGAATACTGACGGTATCTGTGGAAGGCTGGGAGGGAGGAAGGAAAGGGGCTTGTTTTTGCTGTTGTTCATTGTGTTGTTTTGTTGTGTTCTGTGGTGTTCTGCCAAGCACTGTGGGTGTGTGATGTTGGGAACAGATTGTGTGGTGACACTTGTGGGCTGCCCCCTCAATTTAAATTGGGTTGGCCGTTAATACAAGTGACTCGCTTCACTGTGTGTACACCTCAAAGGACATGTAATAAATAAATAAATCAGAATCTGACAGAAACAAAAAGTTTTTCCACTGTATCTCAGTACACAAGATGTTAGATACATGGGTTATGAACAAAGGAAAAAGGTGTCTGGGGTTGCTTAGTAATTTAGTGCAATGGTATTTATTAGATGCATCAAAATTACCAAAATTAGTGAAAAGAAAATTGCCAATATTTACAAAAGGATATCTACCAGAAAACACAATAATAGCTTCCTGCTTTATCCAGGATCGGCCCCGATCTCTCTCCTCTACCGAGGGTGAAGAGTTCCTATCCATTCCGCACAAGGACGTAGCAAGGAAGTCCTTAATTACCAACAAAGTTAATGTCAGCCTAAATATGAATCAGAATATGATGCAGCCCACAATGTACTTAGTCATATTAGAAAATAAACAGAAGTATCTACCTTAAATACAGCATACAAACATGTATACATCCCCACTACTAAAGAAATTGAATATTCCACTGTGTATGGTGGGGAAGGCATCAGCTTGGCTTAGGACAAGAATATACCGGGGAAGACAATGAGTGCGTACATTCAGTGTTGTTCCGACAGCAGAATGGGGTGTCTGTGTGTGTGAGAGAGTGTTTACTGAGTGCTCTCTATCACATTAAACAATACTGCAACCAGTTTCCAATTCCTCCAAAACAATGCCCTACTGAACACCTTCACCCACTCCTCTGCTTTCAGCAGTACACAGGGACCGGAAACACAAGGGTCCACACATACTGGAGCAACACAAAATGCTGGAAAACCTCAGCAGGTCTGTGGAGGGAACTGGACAGTCGATGTATGGAGGGAAGGGGCGGAGCAAACGCTGGCAGCTGAACTGCGTTTATTTCAATGCACAAGGAGAATGCCCTCTTCTCATTGCTACCATCAGGGAGGAGGTACAGGAGCCTGAAGAAACACACTCAATGTTTTAGGACAATTTCTTCCCCTCTGCAATCTGATTTCTAAGTGGACAATGGACCCATGAGCACCACCTTATTATTTTTGAACTGCTTATCTTTTTATTTATTATTTAATTTATCATTTGTTTTTTAGGCATCACACTGTCGTGCTGCTGTAAAACAAATTTCACTACTTGGTTTTGACAATAAACCTGATTCTGTTTCTACAGGTGTTACCTCTGGGGCCTGCGATGTTATTGCCTGAGCAGAGATGTGGCTGAGTGAAACGCAGGACTGCCAGCTCAATGCTGTAGGATGCAGGTGCCACAGGCGTGACAGACGTATAGGTAAGCAAGGAGCGAACGGTGCCCTTTTAATAAGGGAGAATGTCCCCATCGGGTGCTTAGAGAAAACATTCTTGGAGAGAGAATTTGCTCATAGCGGAAAGAATAATAGGGTTGTATTAGTGGGAGGTTTTAATTTCACTGGTGCTGACTGGGCCACCCAAAGTGTAAAGACCTGGATGGGGTAGAATTTGTGAAAAGTTTCCCAAGTCAATATACAGAAGGCCCTGCTTGGGGGGTGCAATACTGGATCTCCTCTTCGGGCCAGTAACTGAAATGGCAGTCAGGGAGCACTTTGGCTGCAGGGTCTGTAACTCCATCAGTCATGGAAAAGGGCAGGGCAAGGCCACCAGTTAGAGTCCTGAACTGGAGTAGCACAAACTTTGAGGGAGTGAGGCAGCATCCAGTAGTGATTAAAGGGCAGAGCCTATATGAAGGGAAAGGAACAATGGCAAGTGGGAGGCTTTTAGGAGTGTGACAGGAAGAGTCCAGGAGCAACGTGGTCCTGTCAGGGTGAAAGGTAACCTGTCAAATTTAGGGAACCTCAGGGTGGAGCTTAGGAGGAATGATGGCGCCTACCGGCGACTCCTTTGCTTGCATCTTCAGAAACAGCTCTATTTCTATCTTTAATATCTCTATTTGTTCCTTTCAGGATTCTTTTCAAGACCGTGACCTGGAGTTACATGCAAGCTTCAGTTCTTTGCGGGAATGGGTCCCATTCTTGGGGTTCCACGACTCACCACTATTCAACACGCCAAAGGTTCGGCCTGAGAATCTCGATCGTGTTCGGAAGCCTAAGATCTCGGGGCTCTGGAGACAGGCGGAGCAAGGGTCGGTGCCATGACAAGAGACTCGTGTATCATCCGGAAAATCTTTCGCTATGGGCCCGAAGATCCGAGGTCTTTGTGATCTTCGGGCACACAGCTCAAAAAAAGTGACTTTTGAGATCATAAACCAGCGGGTTGTTGTTATGTCTCTCGCCCGCTGTGAAAATGGGGGACACCTCTTTTGCGGAAAAAAAAGCATTCCAGGATGTATATATTGTATACATTCCTCTGACATTAAACTTGACCTTTGAACCTTAATGATGAAAGATACAGTGGCTCTGGTCAACAGATGCAGAGTAGATTCCCTAAGCGAGCAGCCCCCCCCCCCCCCACCATCTTGAGCCTGGTTTTCTCCTCGATGTTTACTGAGAAGATCAGAGTTTATTCAACAACATGAGGGAAACAAATGGAGATGTTCTGGAGAGGTCTCTGAACCCTTACAGTGTAAGGAGGTGGGCACATTCTCAAGGCTTGACCAAGTGAATTCTAGAGAAGGAATTGCAGTCCCTTGAAGAGATACTTGATTCAATGAAGTTTCCTAAAACTGTAAGATGGCTACATTTTTTTGTAAGAACAAAGCAAGGACAAGTCAAAGAACTACAGGCTGGTCAGCCTGACATCAGTACTGGGGATATTTCTTGGGGGGAGATTCTGAAGGACAGGATCTACCAGCATTCGCAAATAAGCTGATTGGGTGAAGCTGGCATGGTTTTGTGTGTGTAAAATTGTTTTGAATCACCTTTTGGAGTTTTATAGATGAGAGTGGGCAGTGGATTTTGTCCTCTTAGTCTTTAGCAAAGCTGTAGACAAGGACCCACATGGTAGCTTGCCTGGAAGGTTAGGTACCATGAAATCCAAGGTGACCTAGTTAGGTGGATTAGAGGAAGGTAGCAGAGGGAGGAAGCTGAAGGTTGTTGCTCAGAATGGAGGCCAGTGATTAGTGGTGTACTGCAGGGGTCGGTATTGGGGCACTTGTTATTCCCACTGCTAAACAAAGGCTCTTCATGGCGTGCGTCTCAAACAGCCTCTGACAACCAAGTCCAACTCCTGGCCTTCGCGTGTGGCATGGTTCAGATGCCTGGCGGAGCTGTTCTCACTGACAGGAGAAGGGGCAAAGGTGGACCACTGGCGCCTTAAAACCAGTTGCTCTGGGCAGATGGGGCTCGTTAAGCACGGATGGTAGCTCATCTAGGAGAGGGAAAACTCCCGATTTCAAACCTCCGCTGTCTTGCGGCTATACCCGCTCACGGGAAAGGCTTTGGGAGTAAACCCGGAGTCGGAGTTCCGAAGGCGGCTGACTGCTGTACCCAGCACCGACCGGCACGGCAACTCCTGCGACGCTGCTGGCACCAAACTGTATCGACTCTCGTCGCTCCTTTGGACCTGTCATCAGCATGGGGGGGGGGGGGGCCCACTGCATGGGAACAGACGGATCTCCATAGCAACTCTGCCCTGGCTAGCACCCTGGAGAAGTCACCCACGACTGACCGAGGCCACAGTTATAAATTATCTGAATGCGAATGCACAAGACTTGATCAGTAAGTTTCTGAATGACATGAAATTAAAAGGTTTTTGTTGATAATGAAGGTGTTTATAGATTCCAATGGGATCCTGATTAATTAGGGAAATGGGCTGACTGGAAAATGGATTTCAATATATAAGAAAGTGCAAAATGATGCACCTTGGCTAGTCAAACCTGTGCAGGGCTTATACTATGAATGGCAGGTCACCAGGGAAGGTAATGGAAAAGAAGGATTTAGGAGTAGAAGAGCATAGTTCTCTTGAAGCAGCATTGGTGGTGAAAAAGACATTTAACAGACTGGCCTTCTTCAGCCAGGGAGTCAGGGCATCATGCTGCGGTTGTACAAGTCACTGATAAGGCCATAACTGGAATACTGTGCACAGTATGCTCACCCTGTTTTAGGGAAGGTGCGACTAAACTGGAAAGAAGGCAGAAAAGATTTGAGGACGTTGCCAGGACTACTGCGTCTGAATTATGGAGAGAGGGTGACCAGGCTAGGTCTTTGTGCCTTGGCACGTAGTAGAACAAGGGCTGCCGTTATAAAGGTTAAAAATTCGTGGGGGATATAGATAAATGGATGGTAGCAGTCTTTTCCCCAAAGCAGGGCAGCCTAAAACTAGAGGGCACAGATTAGAGGTTAAGAGGGCAGAGATGTAAAAAGGGATTTGACTTGAGGGGTGGTGTGTATATGGAACAAGCTACCAGAAGAAATGTCTGAGGTAGGTACAATACTATCATTTAAGAAGCATTGGTTAGCACATGGAGGGACGGGGCAAAGAGGGAAATACATGAAACTGTGTGTAGCTATGTGGGCACCATGGTTCCCATAGACTCAATGGGCCAAAGGGCCTGAATCCAGGCTATTTATTCTATAAATCTGAGCCAAGTTGATGAAATGTAAATAAGAGTATTTTGGAAACAGCAGAACGAGGGGTGATAAAGCACAGCTGCAAAAAATACCACACTAAGTACATTTCCAACAGCTTATGGACTGATGTTTTCCAGTGGAAATGGGCCACACCCAGCAAGCAGTAACTGTTCTGTGACCCAGATGTTTCTGTGAGGGGTTTCTCACTATTTCAAACTGACTGTCCGTGGACATTTTCAATCTGAAGGTCTGGGGCCATTAACATCCAACAAAAGGAAGATGTGTTTGCCAGTGAGTAGTTGTACAAGAGTGTGTTATCGTAATGGTCTTCTAGAAGCTGTGACTTCAAATCAGGTCTGAACAGAAAGAATCACTGACGACACAACCTCACTTATTCAGCAGGCTGCTCTACATCTTAGCAACAATCTGGAGCTTCCCACAAAACTGGAAAGTTTTAATTTATCGGTGAGGACGGAGGAGAAACAGCATTTATCAGACAAAGGAAATGCAAAACGTGGCAGAGGTTGGCCTCCATTCATTCACAATATGGCACTGTGGATGGGACCTATCTGACCAGCTCACTTTACCCTGAGGAGGTGACACCACTGGGTCTTGACTACAAATTCCATGCAGCCAGCCCATGAGAGTCAGGGAGCACTGAAACAAGATGATAAGAGACATAGGTAGAGTGGACGTTTCCCCAGGGCAGAAATGGCTAATAGAAAGGCGAGGTGACTGGTGAAAGCATGGAGGGGGTGGGAGAGGCATCAGAAATAATTTCTTTACACGGAGAGTGGTGTGTGCTTGGAATACCCAGCCAGGGGTGGTGGTAGGGGCAGGTACATTAGGGGCATTTGAAGAACTCTTAGTGGGCACATGGCTGACAGAAAAATGGAGGGTTGTTGGCGGGGGAGGTGAGACTGATATTTGAGTAGGTTAGAAGGTGCGCAGAATTTTGTGGGACAAAGGGCCAATACTGTGCAGCAATGTTCCATATTCTAAGTCCTTGCTGACCTGTTAATCTTATTTTCTTCTCCCCACATTCCCATTAACTCTCCCCCAGATTCTATCACTCACCCACACTGATTTACAGCGGCCAATCCACTCGTTTCCACTTCACAGCATGGCAGGATTACAGATGAGCAGTCCCCTCGCTATGGGAGATCAGAACAAAGACTAACCAACCAGTCGAGTCGTGCTGTCACAAGCCGAGTCAACCGAAAGGCAGCAGGTCCCCATCAACCTCTGCTGCAAAGATCAAACTTGAGGCTATCGCAGTGTTGACCCTGTGTGGTAAAATACGGGGCAAGCTCCGAGCATTTTTACCCCTCCCCCCCAACATTGAGAATGCAGTGGGAATCCGTTCACCATAAGTTATAAGGAGGATGGAATGATTAGAAGGAAGCCTGCTTTGTCTTGTTCCCATCACCAGATGCAGGCTGACTCTGTATGTGTGGTTCTGGGCTCCATTACAAGAGGGAATTTATAAGTATGTTGCCAGGACTTGGACCTCAAATATAGGGAAAGGCTGAATAAATTAGGACTTTATTCCCCAAGCACAATTTTGCCTACTCAGAATGCAAGAGGCCATTCAGCACATCAGCTCTATACTAGCCACTGGCAGACCATCCATCCTCAGGTCCGTTTCCCCTCTCCTTATTTCCCTGTACCAATGAAAATCCTCTCTCTCGTGCCCATTAAATTCCTCTGCGATTCCTTTTTCCTTTCACCTACACTACTTTTTATTTATTTAGAGATAGAGCACGATAACAGGGTCTCCTGACCAAATGTGCCCATGACGCCCAATTATAGCCATGTGACCAATAAACCTACTTTCCCTATAACTCAGGTCAAGTCCCAGCAACATATTTATAAATTTTCTCTGTAGTCTTTCAAACTCGTGGAAATCTTCCCTGCTGGTAGATGACCAGAACTACACAGAATACTCCAAATTAGGCCTCACCAATGTCTGATAGAGCTTCAACATAACATCCCATCTTCTGTACGCGATGCTTTGAGTATGATTTATGCAGCAGAAGACAATCACAGCTTTGAAAGTTGCTGAATACGTAAGATACTGAAATCATAAAAGGATATTCCGTTTAATGTAAACTGTGATTGCTGGAAAATACACTTGGCTTCACTGCATCTTCCTCCAGCACACGTTGAGTCATCAAAAATAACATTCTTTACTGATTACACTCCCCATTACAAATATTAACTCCCTGTTCCAAAGCAATGATCAAACCACTTGTGCAGTGCACAGATTTAGACAAGTAAAGCATTATGCTCAGAGTTAGTCAAATATGGTCAGCACACTGACAGAGGAACTCTCAATCCTTGCTGGTTGTAGGGGCCAAAGTTTCTTCATTAACTAGCATAAACCTCGATGGTTGAGAAACGCTGGCTAATAAAGCTATTTGGTGACCAGAAGACCTCCAGGGACTCGTAATCCACTTAGAACCAGGAATTTTAAAGCTTCAGGTAATACAAAAGCTGAAGGCTGGAGGCCAAAGAAAATGGACCATCCTGGGGATAGAGGACTGCATACGCTGGTGGGTGGGAGGAACGGCGCTCGTTTTTTAGGTGTTGTCTTGTTGCTTAGTACATTCTATTTTGTTGTGTTCTGTGCGGTTCTGCTGAGCACGGTGAGCACGCCATGTTGGCAACATTTGCAGGCTGCCCCCAGCTCACCCTTGGTTATTAACACAAATGATACTCTTCACTGTATGGTGCTAAGCCATGTGATAAATAAATCTGAATCTGAACCTTCCTCACTCAGTTCAAAGTCAGTCTTGCACCTTATCTGCCAGGATATGGTGGGAGAAGAGCTGTGGGTCTGCACAGTCTTACAGCAAGGAAACAGGGCCTTGGACTCACTGCAGCCTATCAATCACCTGCATACACTGATCCAACTCCAATACCGCTTTACTCTCCCTACGTTGCCATCAACACCCCGCACACTCCAATACTCTCCTCTACAGTAGGGACACTTCAACAGCGGCCAATTCACCTGTAACTATCTCCAGGAGGCAAACTGCTTGAGCACCTTCACTCCATCCGCACAAAAGGAGGGATTTCCTGGTGACCATCCATTTTAATTCTATTTCCCATTCCAATATGCCAGTCCACGGCTGCCTCTCCTGCCAGGATGAGACCACTCCCATGTTGGAAGGGCAACATCTTATATTCCTTCTGGGTAGCCCCCAACCTGATGGCATGAATATCGATTTCTCAAACTTCCAATAATTTCTCCCCCTTCCACTTCTCTCTTTTCCCATTCTCTTCTTGCTCCCCTCTTACTCCTTCTCTTCTCCTTAGCTGGCCATCATCTCCCAGTCCTCTCCTATGAGACTCCTCCAGCTTCAGCCCAATACCTCTCCCGTCCAACAACTCCAGCTCCCCACCTGCCCATCACCTCCCTTTTTCCCATCACTCATTCTCCTATCAGATTCCTCCTCCATTGAGTCCTTTACCTCTCCTATGGAACACCTCCCAGCTTCTCACTTCGTCCCCCTCCCCAACCCACCTACCTTCCTCCTCACCTGGTCTCACCCATCAAATGCCAGCTTGAACTCCTCCCCTCCCCTCCCCATTTTCTTATTCTGGCTTCTGCCCCCTTCACTTCCAGTCCAGCTTGGCCCAAAACGTCGAACGTTTATTCTTCTCAGAATCAGAATCAGGTTTATTATCACCGGCATGTGATGTGAAATTTGTTAACTTAGCAGCAGCAGTTCATTGCAATACATAATCTAGCAGAGAGAGAAAAATAATGATAATAATAAATAAAATAAAACATAATAAATAAACAAGTAAATCAATTACTTATATTGAATAGATTTTTTTAAAAAGTGCAAAAACAGAAATACTCTATATTTTAAAAAAGTGAGGTAGAGTCCAAAGATTCAATGTCCGTTTAGGAATTGGATGGCAGAGGGGAAGAAGCTGTTCCTGAATCGCTGAGTGTGTGCTTCAGGCTTCTGTACCTCCTGCCTGATGGTAACTGAGAAAAGAGCATGCCCTGGGTGGTGGGGGTCCTTAATAATGGACATTGCCTTTCTGAGACACCTCTCCCTGAAGATGTCCTGAGTACTTTGTAGGCTAGTGATCAAGATGGAGCTGACTAGTTTAACAACCTTCTTTCGGTCCTGTGCAGTAGTCCCTCTGTACCAGACAGTGATGCAGCTTGTCAGGATGTTCTCCATGGTATGTATAGAAGTTTTTGACAAACCATAGATCCTGCCTGATCTGCTGAGTTCCTTCAGCATTTTGCATGTTGTTCTGGATTTCCAGCATTTGCAGAATCTTGTATTTATAATTTGCTGCAAACAAATGGAACCCTTCTTACCGTGGCATCAATGTTGGGGGTCCACTCCTTTTACGTGAACACTTCGCTGAATTTAAATTCCTGTCAATATTCACTATTGACTTACTGTCTCATCACACTTGGAATAAACCCACAATAAGATCAATACTCAGTCATCTTGAAACACAGGATTCAATGAAGACTGACCCCCAGCCTTAATCTCAAGCAACAGTCCAGGAAGGAGGACAGTCTACATGGTGCCTGTTGCATCCGTGGTCACAGAGTCAGAAGGTTGTTGGTAATTCTCTGGGTGAATCTCTGATGTTATACAGTGAGAGAGAGCTGAAGGGCAGGGGTGAATCTCTGATGTTATACAGTGAGAGAGCTGAAGGGCAGGGGTGAATCTCTGATGTTATACAGTGAGAGAGCTGAAGGGCAGGGGTGAATCTCTGATGTTATACAGTGAGAGAGAGCTGAAGGGCAGGGGTGAATCTCTGATGTTATACAGTGAGAGAGAGCTGAAGGGCAGGGGTGAATCTCTGATGTTATACAGTGAGAGAGAGCTGAAGGGCAGGGGTGAATCTCTGATGTTATACAGTGAGAGAGAGCTGAAGGGCAGGGGTGAATCTCTGATGTTATACAGTGAGAGAGCTGAAGGGCAGGGGTGAATCTCTGATGTTATACAGTGAGGGAGAGCTGAAGGGCAGGGGTGAATCTCTGATGTTATACAGTGAGAGAGAGCTGAAGGGCAGGGGTGAATCTCTGATGTTATACAGTGAGAGAGAGCTGAAGGGCAGGGGTGAATCTCTGATGTTACACAGTGAGAGAGCTGAAGGGCAGGGGTGAATCTCTGATGTTACACAGTGAGAGAGCTGAAGGGCAGGGGTGAATCTCTGATGTTACACAGTGAGAGAGAGCTGAAGGGCAGGGGTGAATCTCTGATGTTATACACTGAGAGAGAGCTGAAGGGCAGGGGTGAATCTCTGATGTTATACAGTGAGAGAGCTGAAGGGCAGGGGTGAATCTCTGATGTTACACAGTGAGAGAGCTGAAGGGCAGGGGTGAATCTCTGATGTTATACACTGAGAGAGAGCTGAAGGGCAGGGGTGAATCTCTGATGTTATACAGTGAGAGAGCTGAAGGGCAGGGGTGAATCTCTGATGTTACACAGTGAGAGAGCTGAAGGGCAGGGGTGAATCTCTGATGTTATACAGTGAGAGAGAGCTGAAGGGCAGGGGTGAATCTCTGATGTTATACAGTGAGAGAGAGCTGAAGGGCAGGGGTGAATCTCTGATGTTATACAGTGAGAGAGAGCTGAAGGGCAGGGGTGAATCTCTGATGTTATACAGTGAGAGAGAGCTGAAGGGCAGGGGTGAATCTCTGATGTTATACAGTGAGAGAGCTGAAGGGCAGGGGTGAATCTCTGATGTTATACAGTGAGAGAGCTGAAGGGCAGGGGTGAATCTCTGATGTTACACAGTGAGAGAGCTGAAGGGCAGGGGTGAATCTCTGATGTTATACAGTGAGAGAGAGCTGAAGGGCAGGGGTGAATCTCTGATGTTATACAGTGAGAGAGCTGAAGGGCAGGGGTGAATCTCTGATGTTATACAGTGAGAGAGCTGAAGGGCAGGGGTGAATCTCTGATGTTATACAGTGAGAGAGCTGAAGGGCAGGGGTGAATCTCTGATGTTACACAGTGAGAGAGCTGAAGGGCAGGGGTGAATCTCTGATGTTATACAGTGAGAGAGCTGAAGGGCAGGGGTGAATCTCTGATATACAGTGAGAGAGAGCTGAAGGGCAGGGGTGAATCTCTGATGTTACACAGTGAGAGAGCTGAAGGGCAGGGGTGAATCTCTGATGTTACACAGTGAGAGAGCTGAAGGGCAGGGGTGAATCTCTGATGTTATACAGTGAGAGAGCTGAAGGGCAGGGGTGAATCTCTGATGTTATACAGTGAGAGAGAGCTGAAGGGCAGGGGTGAATCTCTGATGTTATACAGTGAGAGAGCTGAAGGGCAGGGGTGAATCTCTGATGTTATACAGTGAGAGAGAGCTGAAGGGCAGGGGTGAATCTCTGATGTTATACAGTGAGAGAGCTGAAGGGCAGGGGTGAATCTCTGATGTTACACAGTGAGAGAGCTGAAGGGCAGGGGTGAATCTCTGATGTTATACAGTGAGAGAGCTGAAGGGCAGGGGTGAATCTCTGATGTTATACAGTGAGGGAGAGCTGAAGGGCAGGGGTGAATCTCTGATGTTATACAGTGAGAGAGCTGAAGGGCAGGGGTGAATCACTGATGTTACACAGTGAGAGAGCTGAAGGGCAGGGGTGAATCTCTGATGTTATACACTGAGAGAGAGCTGAAGGGCAGGGGTGAATCTCTGATGTTATACACTGAGAGAGAGCTGAAGGGCAGGGGTGAATCTCTGATGTTATACAGTGAGAGAGCTGAAGGGCAGGGGTGAATCTCTGATGTTATACAGTGAGAGAGAGCTGAAGGGCAGGGGTGAATCTCTGATGTTATACAGTGAGAGAGAGCTGAAGGGCAGGGGTGAATCTCTGATGTTATACAGTGAGAGAGCTGAAGGGCAGGGGTGAATCTCTGATGTTATACAGTGAGAGAGCTGAAGGGCAGGGGTGAATCTCTGATGTTACACAGTGAGAGAGCTGAAGGGCAGGGGTGAATCTCTGATGTTATACAGTGAGAGAGAGCTGAAGGGCAGGGGTGAATCTCTGATGTTACACACTGAGAGAGAGCTGAAGGGCAGGGGTGAATCTCTGATGTTATACAGTGAGAGAGCTGAAGGGCAGGGGTGAATCTCTGATGTTATACAGTGAGAGAGAGCTGAAGGGCAGGGGTGAATCTCTGATGTTACACAGTGAGAGAGCTGAAGGGCAGGGGTGAATCTCTGATGTTACACAGTGAGAGAGCTGAAGGGCAGGGGTGAATCTCTGATGTTATACAGTGAGAGAGAGCTGAAGGGCAGGGGTGAATCTCTGATGTTATACAGTGAGAGAGAGCTGAAGGGCAGGGGTGAATCTCTGATGTTACACAGTGAGAGAGCTGAAGGGCAGGGGTGAATCTCTGATGTTATACACTGAGAGAGCTGAAGGGCAGGGGTGAATCTCTGATGTTATACAGTGAGAGAGCTGAAGGGCAGGGGTGAATCTCTGATGTTATACAGTGAGAGAGCTGAAGGGCAGGGGTGAATCTCTGATGTTACACAGTGAGAGAGCTGAAGGGCAGGGGTGAATCTCTGATGTTATACAGTGAGAGAGCTGAAGGGCAGGGGTGAATCTCTGATGTTATACAGTGAGAGAGAGCTGAAGGGCAGGGGTGAATCTCTGATGTTATACAGTGAGAGAGCTGAAGGGCAGGGGTGAATCTCTGATATACAGTGAGAGAGCTGAAGGGCAGGGGTGAATCTCTGATGTTATACACTGAGAGAGAGCTGAAGGGCAGGGGTGAATCTCTGATATACAGTGAGAGAGCTGAAGGGCAGGGGTGAATCTCTGATGTTATACACTGAGAGAGCTGAAGGGCAGGGGTGAATCTCTGATGTTATACAGTGAGAGAGCTGAAGGGCAGGGGTGAATCTCTGATGTTATACAGTGAGAGAGCTGAAGGGCAGGGGTGAATCTCTGATGTTATACAGTGAGAGAGAGCTGAAGGGCAGGGGTGAATCTCTGATGTTATACAGTGAGAGAGAGCTGAAGGGCAGGGGTGAATCTCTGATGTTATACAGTGAGAGAGCTGAAGGGCAGGGGTGAATCTCTGATGTTATACAGTGAGAGAGCTGAAGGGCAGGGGTGAATCTCTGATGTTATACAGTGAGAGAGCTGAAGGGCAGGGGTGAATCTCTGATGTTACACAGTGAGAGAGAGCTGAAGGGCAGGGGTGAATCTCTGATGTTATACAGTGAGAGAGCTGAAGGGCAGGGGTGAATCTCTGATGTTATACAGTGAGAGAGAGCTGAAGGGCAGGGGTGAATCTCTGATGTTACACAGTGAGAGAGAGCTGAAGGGCAGGGGTGAATCTCTGATGTTACACAGTGAGAGAGCTGAAGGGCAGGGGTGAATCTCTGATGTTACACAGTGAGAGAGAGCTGAAGGGCAGGGGTGAATCTCTGATGTTATACAGTGAGAGAGAGCTGAAGGGCAGGGGTGAATCTCTGATGTTACACAGTGAGAGAGAGCTGAAGGGCAGGGGTGAATCTCTGATGTTATACAGTGAGAGAGAGCTGAAGGGCAGGGGTGAATCTCTGATGTTATACAGTGAGAGAGCTGAAGGGCAGGGGTGAATCTCTGATGTTATACAGTGAGAGAGCTGAAGGGCAGGGGTGAATCTCTGATGTTATACAGTGAGAGAGCTGAAGGGCAGGGGTGAATCTCTGATGTTATACAGTGAGAGAGAGCTGAAGGGCAGGGGTGAATCTCTGATGTTATACAGTGAGAGAGAGCTGAAGGGCAGGGGTGAATCTCTGATGTTACACAGTGAGAGAGAGCTGAAGGGCAGGGGTGAATCTCTGATGTTACACAGTGAGAGAGCTGAAGGGCAGGGGTGAATCTCTGATGTTACACAGTGAGAGAGCTGAAGGGCAGGGGTGAATCTCTGATGTTACACAGTGAGAGAGAGCTGAAGGGCAGGGGTGAATCTCTGATGTTATACAGTGAGAGAGAGCTGAAGGGCAGGGGTGAATCTCTGATGTTATACAGTGAGAGAGCTGAAGGGCAGGGGTGAATCTCTGATGTTACACAGTGAGAGAGCTGAAGGGCAGGGGTGAATCTCTGATGTTACACAGTGAGAGAGCTGAAGGGCAGGGGTGAATCTCTGATGTTATACAGTGAGAGAGAGCTGAAGGGCAGGGGTGAATCTCTGATGTTATACAGTGAGAGAGAGCTGAAGGGCAGGGGTGAATCTCTGATGTTATACAGTGAGAGAGCTGAAGGGCAGGGGTGAATCTCTGATGTTATACAGTGAGAGAGCTGAAGGGCAGGGGTGAATCTCTGATGTTACACAGTGAGAGAGCTGAAGGGCAGGGGTGAATCTCTGATGTTATACAGTGAGAGAGCTGAAGGGCAGGGGTGAATCTCTGATGTTATACAGTGAGAGAGCTGAAGGGCAGGGGTGAATCTCTGATGTTATACAGTGAGAGAGAGCTGAAGGGCAGGGGTGAATCTCTGATGTTATACAGTGAGAGAGAGCTGAAGGGCAGGGGTGAATCTCTGATATACAGTGAGAGAGCTGAAGGGCAGGGGTGAATCTCTGATGTTACACAGTGAGAGAGAGCTGAAGGGCAGGGGTGAATCTCTGATGTTATACAGTGAGAGAGAGCTGAAGGGCAGGGGTGAATCTCTGATATACAGTGAGAGAGCTGAAGGGCAGGGTGAATCTCTGATGTTACACAGTGAGAGAGAGCTGAAGGGCAGGGGTGAATCTCTGATGTTATACAGTGAGAGAGCTGAAGGGCAGGGGTGAATCTCTGATGTTACACAGTGAGAGAGCTGAAGGGCAGGGTGAATCTCTGATGTTATACAGTGAGAGAGCTGAAGGGCAGGGGTGAATCTCTGATGTTATACAGTGAGAGAGAGCTGAAGGGCAGGGGTGAATCTCTGATGTTACACAGTGAGAGAGCTGAAGGGCAGGGGTGAATCTCTGATGTTATACAGTGAGAGAGAGCTGAAGGGCAGGGGTGAATCTCTGATGTTATACAGTGAGAGAGCTGAAGGGCAGGGGTGAATCTCTGATGTTATACAGTGAGAGAGAGCTGAAGGGCAGGGGTGAATCTCTGATGTTACACAGTGAGAGAGCTGAAGGGCAGGGGTGAATCTCTGATGTTATACAGTGAGAGAGAGCTGAAGGGCAGGGGTGAATCTCTGATGTTACACAGTGAGAGAGCTGAAGGGCAGGGGTGAATCTCTGATGTTACACTGAGAGAGAGCTGAAGGGCAGGGGTGAATCTCTGATGTTATACAGTGAGAGAGCTGAAGGGCAGGGGTGAATCTCTGATGTTATACAGTGAGAGAGAGCTGAAGGGCAGGGGTGAATCTCTGATGTTACACAGTGAGAGAGCTGAAGGGCAGGGGTGAATCTCTGATGTTACACTGAGAGAGAGCTGAAGGGCAGGGGTGAATCTCTGATGTTATACACTGAGAGAGCTGAAGGGCAGGGGTGAATCTCTGATGTTATACAGTGAGAGAGCTGAAGGGCAGGGGTGAATCTCTGATGTTATACAGTGAGAGAGCTGAAGGGCAGGGGTGAATCTCTGATGTTACACAGTGAGAGAGCTGAAGGGCAGGGGTGAATCTCTGATGTTATACAGTGAGAGAGCTGAAGGGCAGGGGTGAATCTCTGATGTTATACAGTGAGAGAGCTGAAGGGCAGGGGTGAATCTCTGATGTTACACAGTGAGAGAGAGCTGAAGGGCAGGGGTGAATCTCTGATGTTATACACTGAGAGAGCTGAAGGGCAGGGGTGAATCTCTGATATACAGTGAGAGAGCTGAAGGGCAGGGGTGAATCTCTGATGTTATACAGTGAGAGAGAGCTGAAGGGCAGGGGTGAATCTCTGATGTTATACACTGAGAGAGCTGAAGGGCAGGGGTGAATCTCTGATATACAGTGAGAGAGCTGAAGGGCAGGGGTGAATCTCTGATGTTATACAGTGAGAGAGAGCTGAAGGGCAGGGGTGAATCTCTGATGTTATACAGTGAGAGAGAGCTGAAGGGCAGGGGTGAATCTCTGATGTTACACAGTGAGAGAGAGCTGAAGGGCAGGGGTGAATCTCTGATGTTACACAGTGAGAGAGCTGAAGGGCAGGGGTGAATCTCTGATGTTATACAGTGAGAGAGCTGAAGGGCAGGGGTGAATCTCTGATGTTATACAGTGAGAGAGCTGAAGGGCAGGGGTGAATCTCTGATGTTATACAGTGAGAGAGCTGAAGGGCAGGGGTGAATCTCTGATGTTATACAGTGAGAGAGCTGAAGGGCAGGGGTGAATCTCTGATGTTATACAGTGAGAGAGAGCTGAAGGGCAGGGGTGAATCTCTGATGTTATACAGTGAGAGAGCTGAAGGGCAGGGGTGAATCTCTGATGTTATACAGTGAGAGAGCTGAAGGGCAGGGTGAATCTCTGATGTTATACAGTGAGAGAGCTGAAGGGCAGGGGTGAATCTCTGATGTTATACAGTGAGAGAGCTGAAGGGCAGGGGTGAATCTCTGATGTTATACAGTGAGAGAGCTGAAGGGCAGGGGTGAATCTCTGATGTTATACAGTGAGAGAGCTGAAGGGCAGGGGTGAATCTCTGATGTTATACAGTGAGAGAGCTGAAGGGCAGGGGTGAATCTCTGATGTTATACAGTGAGAGAGAGCTGAAGGGCAGGGGTGAATCTCTGATGTTATACAGTGAGAGAGCTGAAGGGCAGGGGTGAATCTCTGATGTTATACAGTGAGAGAGCTGAAGGGCAGGTGAATCTCTGATGTTATACAGTGAGAGAGCTGAAGGGCAGGGGTGAATCTCTGATGTTATACAGTGAGAGAGCTGAAGGGCAGGGTGAATCTCTGATGTTATACAGTGAGAGAGCTGAAGGGCAGGGGTGAATCTCTGATGTTATACACGTGAGAGAG